>NC_084464.1:114622094-114922094 GCF_027409185.1 Cynocephalus volans | reverse complement strand
TTTCATTCTTTTTTATTGCTGAGTAGTATTCCATTGTGTATCTATACCACATTTTCCTTATCCATCGATGGACGCTTAGGTTGGTTCCATATTTTGGCTATTGTGAAGAGAGCTGCAATGAACATGGGAGTGCAGGTTTCTCTTCAACATTATGATTTTCATTCCTTTGGATATATACCCAGCAGTGGGACTGCTAGATCATATGGTAGTTCTATCTGTAGTTGTTTGAGAAACCTCCATACTGTTTTCCATAATGGTTGTGCTAATTTACAGTCCCACCAACAGTGTAGAAAAGTTCTCCTTTCCCCACATCCTCACTGCATTGGTTATTCTTGGTCTTTTTAATAATGTCCAGTCTAACTGGGGTGAGATGATATCTCAACGTGGTTTTGATTTGCATTTCTCTGATGACTAGTTATGCTGAGCATTTTTTCGTGTACCTGTTGGCCATTTGTATGTCTTCCTTTGAAAAATGTCTATTCATCTCCTTTGCCCATTTTTGAATTGGATTATTTGGTTTTATATTGTGTAGTTGTTTGAGTTCTTTGTATATTCTAGATATTAACCCCTTGTCTAATGTATAGTTTGAAAATATTTTCTCCCATTCCACAGGTTGTCTATCTGCTCTGTTGATTGTTTCCTTGGCTGTGCAGAAGCTTTTTAGTTTAATATAATCACATTTATTTAGTTTTTTCTTTTGCTGCTTGTACTTTTGGTATCTTATTCATAAAGTCTTTGTCCAGTCCTATTACCTGGAATGTTTCCCCTATATTTTCTTGTAGTGATTTTATAGTTTCAGGTCTTATATTTAAGTCTTTAATTCATTTTGAGTTGATTTTGGTATATGGTGAGAGGTACAGGTCCAGTCTCACTTTTCTGCATATAGTTCATTACTTTTAATTATTGAACAGGATTTTATTGCATGAATGATTAGAATTTGTTTATTTTCCTATTGATCATTTGGTTGTTTTGCATTTACTAATTATTATGAATAAAGTTTCCATGAACATTCAGCTATTAGTTTTTTTGTGGATGTATGTTTTTCATTTCTCTGAGGCATGGAATTGATGGGTCAAAGGGTATGTATGCTTTCAACTTTGTAAGAAAGTGCCAGATTTCTTTTTTTCAAACTGGTGGTACCATTTTGCACTCACACAGTGTATGAAAATTTCTGGTTGCTCTACATCTGCCCTGCACTGGTATTGCTAATCTTTTAAATTTTAATTATTATGATGGCTGTGAAATAGAATCTCAGTATGCTTTTAATTAGCATTTCTCTGGTGACCAATGATGTTGAGCTTCTTTACAAATGCTTATGTTTAAGTCTTTTCACTTTTATGTAGAGGTCTATAACCCATCTCCAATGAACTTTTATGTGTGATGTGAGATAGAGGTCAAGGCTTTTTGTTTGTTGGACGGTTTTCGTTTTTATATGTATGGATATCCAATTGTTCCAGCACCATATGTTGAAAAGTCTATTTCATTGAATTATTATGTTAGCGTATATGTAGAAAAGTACTAGTCATGTATGTGTGGATCCATTTCTGAACACAGTATTCTATTCCACTGATCTATTTGTCTATTTTGCAAATACTACATTGTCTACACTACTATGACTTTATAGTGTATTTTAAAATCAGATACTGTGATTCTTCTAAATTATACTTTTTCAAGACTGTTTTGACTCTTTTAGGTCTTTTGTGTTTTCATAATTTTTAGAATCCGCTTGTCAATTTCTACAGAAAATTATACTGAGATCGCATTGAATATATAAAAAAAATTATATTGAATTAGCATCTTAAATGTTGAGTCTTCCAATTCATGAATATGGTATATGTCTTCATTTATTTAGGTCTTCCTTTAATTTCTTTCTATGACATAGGATATTTTCAGTGTAGAGATCTTTGACACTTTTTGTTAAATGTATTCTGGGTATATTATGTTTTTTAATGTTATTATAAATGATATTGTTTCTTAACTACATTCCCAACTGTTTGTTGCTGGTATGTAAAACTTAAATTGATTTTGTTCATTAAGTTTCTAAAATATAGCCAAGAACAATTTTTATTTCTACTGTTGGTGTTTTTTGTAGAATTTTTAGGATTTTTTTATATAAACAATCATGTTTACAAATAAAAATATTCTTACATCATTTTTTACAAATACACATGCTTTGTAGAACTTTCTGCGTAATATTGAATAAAAGTGATGATAGTAGACATGTTTATTTTTTCCTGATCTTTCAACATTAAATATGTTAACTGAAGTTTTTATGTTGTTTTGTTTGATTTTCGTCTTTTGATGCCTCTTTTAGGCGGAGGCAGTTTCTTTTATTTCTTTTTTGGTGGGAAATGTTATGTATTTACTTATGGCAAATTATTATTATTTTTTACATTTATTGATTTATCGACTTTGGTCTCTTTATTCTTTTAACATAGTGAATTGATTGATTTTCAAATATGAATTGACATTTTATTCCTGGGAGAAAATATGCCTGATCATGATGTTGCTCTTTCTCATATTGCTGGATTTTAATCTGATAATATTAGGTTGAGCATTTTTGTGTCTCTGCTCATGAGTGCTATTATATAATAATTTTATTTCCCTGTGGTATCTTTTCAGGTTTTCAGATCAGTGTGAGTCTCATATAACATGTCAGGAAACGTTTCCCTCTCATCTATTTTTCATGAGAGTTTGTGTCATATTGGCATTATTTCTTTCTTGCGTCTTGTGTAGAATTCACCAGTAAGACCATGAGGCCTGGAATTTTCCTTGTGGAAATAAAATTTTTAATTATAAATTAAGTTTCTGCCTAGATAGTTTCACTTGTGAATTTTACCATAGATTTAAGAAAGAAATAATACCAATTCCCTACAATCTCTTCCAGAAACTAGAAGTAGAGAAAATACTTTGTTACTCATTTTATAAAGCCAGCATTACCCTATACCAAAATCAAACAAGGACGTTAAATACATGCAAATATACTCAGCAAATTATTAGCAAATTGAATCCAATGTTTAAAAAGAATTACACACCACTGTCAAGTGGGACTTATCCCAGCTATGCAGGACTGTATCAAAATTCAAAAATCATTTAAAAGTAATTCATTACATCAACAGGCAAAGCAGAGAAGTAATATGATTAAATAGATGGGAACATCATCCTTAATGGTGAGGAACATGATGTTTTCCCCCTAAGATCAGAAACAAAGCAAGATGTCCCCTTTGTAGTCTTCAATGTCTTCAGAGAACTAGATTTTATATGTTTTCTAAAATTTATTCCTTATAATTATCCTCTGCAGGCATGTTAGTCTGATACAGTTATTCTTTATTAACAGAAGGTGGAAGCCTCTTGATTTTTTTTTTTTAAGTTGTATACTAAAACAACTTCAAATTCACAAAAAGTTGCAAAAATAGTACAGGGATGGCTTATATATCATTTACCCCATTTCCACCTGTGGTTACATTTTGCCTAATTATAATATAATATCAAAACAAGAATATTGGCATTGATATGTGTGCATAGTTCTATGTGATTTTATCACATATGAAGATTAATGTAGCCACCACTGCAATCAGGTATGTCATCAACTATGTGTGCAGTCAACCATGTCATCACCACAAATACCAATTAGTGCTACCTCTTTATTTTCATAGCCATCTACTGTTCCCCAACCATTCACAACTCCTAGTAATAACAAATCTGTTGTCCATGTCTATAATTTTATTATTTGGAAAATGTAATATAAATGAAATAATATAGTGTATTACCTTTTGAGATTTTTCTGACTCAGCATAATACCTTTGAGATCTATCAAAGTGATATATCAGTAGTTTGTTACTTTTTATTGTTGAGCAGTATTCCGTGAGGTAGCTTTGGCATTTTGTTTAACCATTTACCTAGTGAGAGACAATATGATTGTTTCCATTTTTTAAAATAAAGCTTCTATGAATATTCCCACAAGATTTTTATTTGAATATAAATTCTCATTAATCTGGGAGAAATGCCCAGCAGTATGATTAATGAGTCCTATGATACGTGTAGGTTTAGTTTTTCAAGGAAACTGCTAAACTGTTTTTCAGATGGCTCTCCCATTGTGTATTTCCACCAGCAATGTATGAGTGATCCAGTTTTATTGCATCTTTGTCAGAATTTCATATAGTCACTATTTTGCTATTTTATTTGTCTAATATATGTTTTGTGATATCCCATCATGATCTCAACTTACATTTTTCTAGTGGCTAGCGATGTTGAACATGTTTTCACATCTTTTTCCCATCCATAAATAAATGTCTGTTTATGTTCTACACCTATTTTCTAATTGGAATGTTTCTTTTTATGGTTGAGTTTTGAGGATTCTTTATAAATACTATAACAAAAGTTTTGAATTTAGTGAACTCCAATTTAACAGGGTCCCCCCCGCCCCTTATGAACCATGCTTTTGGTCATGTCTAAAAATTCTTCACCCAGCCATAATTCTTAAATATTTTCTCTGTTGTTTTCTTCTGAAAGTTTTACAGTTTTATATTTGAATCTATAATCCATTGTGAGTTAAAATTGTATAAGGTGTAAGGTTTAGACCAAGGTTCTATTTTTTTTGTGTTTGTGTATGTGGCCTATGATATACAAGGAAGACTATTTTTCCTCCATTGAATTGCTGTTGTACTTTCATCAAAAATCAGTTAACTGTACTTGTGTATTTCTACTTCTGGATTCTCTATTCTCTATCATTGATCTATGGGTATATTCCTCTGCCAACACCACAGTTTTAATTAATGCAGCTATACAAAAAGTCTCAAAATTGGGTAGGGAGATGCCTCGTACTTTATTATTGTTTTCTTTTTTAAAAAAATCTATTTTAGTTATCTTTCTGTAAAATTTTAGAATAATCTTGACTATATCTACAAAATATTTAGCTGGAATTTTTGAAGGAGATTTCTTTAAACTTATAGCAACTTAAAGAGATATAACATTTAAACAATGTTGAGTGTTCCAATATGTGAACATTATGTGTCTCCATTTATTTAGATCTTCTTTGATTTTTTTATCAATATTTTGTAGTTTTTAGTATTTAAGTTCTATAAATGTTTTGTTGATTTATATCTATTTGTTCAATATTTATTTACCTTACTTGGGATTATTTATTTTAAAATACCTAAGTATTTCATTTTTTAGATGATTGCAATTGGTATTATATATTAAATTTTGCTTTCCACATGTTCACTGGTAATTAGCAGAAATGAAATTCACTGGTTAGCTCAGTTGATTAGAGTGTAGTGCTGATAACCCTAGCATTCAGGGTTCAGTCCCTGTACTAGCCAGCCACCAATAATAATAATAATAATTTTTGTATGTTGATCTAGTATCCTGTTTCCTTAATGAGATCAGGTATTAGTTCTAGGAGTAATTTTGTAGATTCTTTGTGATATTCTACATAATCATGTTGTCTGCAAATAGGGATAGTTGATTTCTTCCTTTATACATTTTATGCCTTTTATTACCATTATTACTATTTCACTTTCTTACATGAGCTGAAAATTCTAGTGCTATGTTGCATCCTTGCCTTGTTTCAGGTCTTAGGAGAAAAGCTTTAAGTATTTCCCCATTCCATATTATTTAGGGTTTTTAGACAGAGAGATACAACAAATAAAAGAAACCTAAGGGCCAATGTCCCAGATGAATATAGATGTATAAGTCATCAACAAAACATTAGCAACAAAATACAGCAACATATCAAAAAAATTATTATACACCATGATCAGGAGGGATACATCCCAGGGATGCAAGGATGAGTCAACATAAGCAAATCAATAAATATGATACACCACATCAACAAAATCCAGGAAAAAAAACCATATGATTATCTTAACAGATGCAGAAGAAGCATTTGACAAAATTCAACGTCCCTTCATGATAAAGACTCTCAGAAAATTTCCTATAGAAGAAAAGTATGTCTTTTCTTCTACACAAAAAAAGCCATATACAGCAACACACTACCAATATTATTCTGAATGTCAAAAAGTTGAAAGCTTTCCCCTTAAGACCAAGCATAAAACAAGAATGTCTTCTCTTATACCACTGCTATTTAACGTAGTATTGGAAGTGCTACCTAGGTCAATCAGGCAAGAGAAAGAAATAAAGGGCATCCAGACTGGAAAAGATGAAGTCAAATTGTCCCTATTTGCAGATCACATGATCCTCTACATAGAAAAGCCTAAAAACTCTACAAAAAACTCTTAAAGTTGATAAAAAAATTTCAGTAAAGTTGCAGGATACAAAATCAACACACAAAAATAAGTAGCATTTTTATACTACAATAATGAATGAGCAGAATAAGAAATCAAGAAAACTAACCCATTTACAATAGTCACCAAAAAAAAAAACCTAGTAATAAAGCCAACCAGGGATGTGAAAGACCTCTACAACAAGAACTATGAATTGCTACTGAAGAAATTAAAGAGGACATAAAAAGATGGAAAGACATTCCATACTCTTGGATTGAAAGAATTAACATTGTGATAATGTCCATACTACTGAAAGCAATCCACAGATTCAATGCAATCCCCATCAAAATACCATTGGCATTCTTCAAAGAAATAGAAAAAATAACCAACATTTATATGGGATAACAAAAGATCCCGAATAGCCAAAGCAATCCTGAGCAAAATAAATAAATAAATAAATAAAGCCAAGGCATAACACAACCTGACTTCAAATTATACTATAAAGCTATAGTAACCAAAACAGCATGGTTCTGGCATAAAAACAGACACTTGGACCAATGGAACAATTTAGAGAACCCAAAAATCAACCCAGGTACTTACAGCCAACTGATATTCAACAAAGGCACCAAGGACATGCAATGGGGAAAGGACAGCCTCTTCAGTAAATGGAGCTGGGAAAACTGGACATTCATATGCAGAAGACTGAAACTAGACCTGTACCTCTTGCTGTATACCAAAATCAACTCAAAATGTTTTAAAGACCTAAATATAAGGCCTCAAACTATAAAACTACAAAGGTAAAACATAAGGGAAACACTTCAGGAAGCAGGACTGGGCAAAGACTTTATGAATAAGATCCCCAAAGCACAGGCAACAGAAGAAAAAATAAACAAATGAGATTATATCAAAGTAAAATGATTCTGCACAGCCAAAGAAACAATTAACAGAGTGAAAAGACAACCTACAGAGTGGGAGAAAACATTTGCAAACTATGCATCCAACAAAGCATTAAAATCCAGAATATACAAGGAACTCAAACAACTTAACAGTAAAAAAACAGAAAACCAGATTTAAAAAATAAGTAAAGGAGCTGAACAGGCATTTCTCAAAAAAGATATACACATGGCCAACAGACTCATGAGAAAATGCTCAGCATCTCTCAGCATTAGGAAAATGCAAATCGAAACCACATTGAGATATCATCTCATGCCAGTTATACTGGCCAGTATCAAAAATACAGAGAACAGCAAATGCTGGTAAGGATGCAGAGAAAAAGGAAACCTCCTACACTGTTGGTGAGACTGTAAATTGGTGCAGTTATTAATGAAAATGGTGTGGAAGTTCCTCAAACAACTACAGATAGAACTGCCATACAATCGAGCAATCCTCCTTCTGGGTATATACCCAAATAAATGGAAATCATCATGTCAAAGGGATACCTGTACTCTCATGTATTTGCAGCTCTATTTACAACAGCCAAGAATTTGAACCAACCCAATTGGAACCAACTGGATAAAGAAAATGTGTTATATATGCACAATGGAATACTACTATGCCATAAAAAAGAATGAAATTCTGGCATTCACAGCAACATGGATAAACTTAGAGAAAACTATGTTAAGTGAAATAAGCCAGACACAGAAAGAGAAATGCTTCATGTGCTCACTTATAAGTGGGAGCTAAAATAATAAATAAATTTTTTAAAAAAGAAAGAAGGGTACAACAATCACAATAATACGCTGAACTTTCTTTTTTTTTTCTTTTTTTTTTTAAATTTTATTTTGTCGATATACATTGTAGCTGATTATTGCTCCCCATCACCAAAACCTCCCTCCCTTCTCCCTCCCCCCTCCCCCCCAACAATGTCCTTTCTGTTTGCTTGTCGTATCAACTTCAAATAATTGTGGTTGTTATATCTACTTTCCCCCCCCCCGGGTTTTGTGTGTGTGTGTGTGTGTGTGTGTGTGTGTGTGTGTGTGTGTGTGTGTGTGTGTGTGTGTGTGTGTGTGTGTGTGTGAATTTATATATTAATTTTTAGCTCCCACCAATAAGTGAGAACATGTGGTATTTCTCTTTCTGTGCCTGACTTGTTTCACTTAATATAATTCTCTCAAGGTCCATCCATGTTGTTGCAAATGGCAGTATTTCATTCGTTTTTATAGCTGAGTAGTATTCCATTGTGTAGATGTACCACATTTTCCGTATCCACTCATCTGATGATGGGCATTTGGGCTGGTTCCAACTCTTGGCTATTGTAAAGAGTGCTGCGATAAACATTGGGGAACAGGTATACCTTCGACTTGATGATTTCCATTCCTCTGGGTATATTCCCAACAGTGGGATAGCTGGGTCGTGTGGCAGATCTATCTGCAATTGTTTGAGGAACCTCCATACCATTTTCCATAGAGGCTGCACCATTTTGCAGTCCCACCAACAATGTATGAGAGTTCCTTTTTCTCCGCAACCTCACCAGCATTTATCGTTCAGGGTCTTTTGGATTTTAGCCATCCTAACTGGGGTTAGATGGTATCTCAATGTGGTTTTGATTTGCATTTCCCGGATGCTGAGTGATGTTGAGCATTTTTTCATATGTCTGTTGGCCATTTGTATATCTTCCTTAGAGAAATGCCTACTTAGCTCTTTTGCCCATTTTTTAATTGGGTTGCTTGTTTTCTTCTTGTAAAGTTGTTTGAGTTCCTTATATGTTCTGAATATTAATCCTTTGTCAGATGTATATTTTGCAAATATTTTCTCCCACTCTGTTGGTTGTCTTTTAACTCTTTTAATTGTTTCTTTTGCTGTGCAGAAGCTTTTTAGTTTGATTTAATCCCATTTGTTTATTTTTCCTTTGGTTGTCCGTGCTTTTGGGGTCGTATTCATGAAGTCTGTGCCCAGTCCTATTTCCTGAAGTGTTTCTCCTATGTTTTCTTTAAGAAGTTTTATTGTTTCAGGGTGTATATTTAAATCCTTAATCCATTTTGAGTTGATTTTAGTATACGGTGAGAGGTATGGATCTAGTTTCATTCTCCTGCATATGGATATCCAGTTATCCCAGCACCATTTGCTGAAGGGGCAGTCCCTTCCCCAGTGAATAGGCTTGGTGCCTTTGTCAAAGATCAGATGGCAGTAAGTGTGTGGGTTGATTTCTGGATTCTCTATTCTATTCCATTGGTCAGTGTGTCTGTTTTTATGCCAGTACCATACTGTTTTGGTTATTATAGCTTTGTAGTATAGCTTAAAGTCAGGTAGTGTTATGCCTCCAGCTTTATTTTTTTTGCTCAGCATTGCTTTGGCTATGCGTGGTCTCTTATTGTTCCATATAAATGTCTGAATAGTTTTTTCCATTTCTGAGAAAAATGTCTTCGGAATTTTGATGGGGATTGCATTGAATTTGTATATCACTTTGGGTAGTATGGACATTTTCACTATGTTGATTCTTCCAATCTAAGAGCATGGAATATCTTTCCATCTTCTTGTATCCTCTCTAATTTCTCTCAGCAGTGGTTTGTAGTTCTCATGATAGAGATTTTTCACCTCCTTGGTTAACTCAATTCCTAAGTATTTTATTTTTTTGGTGGCTATTGTAAATGGGCAGGCTTTCTTGATTTCTCCTTCTGCATGTTCACTATTGGAGAAAAGAAATGCTACTGATTTTTGTGTGTTGATTTTGTATCCTGCTACTGTGCTGAAATCATTTATCAATTCCAACAGTTTTTTTGTAGAGGTTTTAGGCTGTTCGATATATCCTATATATCGTACGTTGAACTTTCAAAAGGAGAGATCAGAACTGAAGGCATCAGAGAGGCCATGGTTTTAATCTCTATACTGTATTTGGTTTGGATCACAGATGAGTAAAGGGGGTTGAAAGAGGTAAAGGAACTTATGCAAGGTCTCTCTACTGCCTGAACAGGTATACAAAGAGGCCATGGAGTTTCACAAGACTGCTACATTTGCAACCAGTTGTAACCAGTTTACAGGCCACACTTTGAGGAACGTTGCTATCCATGACTCTCTCCAGATTCCAGTGAAGAAGCAAACACTCAGAAGGAGGAAATGGCTTATCCAAGATGACACAGTTGGTTTCTGACAGATCTTCTCGTCATTAATGGTAATATTGAGTGTATGAAACTGTGCTTCCCATGCAAGTAGAAAACTTCCACTTATTCACTTAGATGCTTTTGGTTGAGGAGAGACTTATGCCTTGGAGGAAACTAAAAATTATATTCATGTGTCTTTGCAGCTCTTCCCATCAAGATGTGGATTCTCTACTACTCAACCATAAAAAAGAATGAAATTCGGCCATTTGCAGCAATATGGATAATGAGCTTGTAGAAAATTATAATTAAGTGAAATAATGCAGGCACAGAAAGAGAAATACTGTATGACCTCACTCATAAGTGAGAGCTAAGAAAGGAAGGAAGGAAGGAAGAACAAACACAATAATACTTCGAACTTTCAGAAGAAGAGAACAGAACTGTGGTTATTAGAGAGGGGAAACAGGAGAGAGAGGGGGAGGTTATGGAGAAATTGGTTAATGGACACAAAGAATGAATACACTTTTTGGAATGATGAATATGCCAACTATCCTGATGATCATGTCATATTGTACACAAATACTGATAGACAACTCTATACCCCACAAATATGTTTCAATAAAAATTATAATCAATAAAATAATATAATCAGAATTTTTTTAAATGTAGTTTTTTGTTGTTGTTGTTGTTGTTGTTGTAGTTAAGGAGTTTCCCTATAATTTCTAAGTTTCTGAGAGTTAGTGATTTTTTTTTTTTTTTTTTTTTTTTGGTGGCTGGCAAGTATGGGGATCCAAACCTGTGACCTTGGGACTTTTCTGAGAGTTTAAATCATAAATAGGTGTTGAATTTTATCAAATGCTTTTTGCATCAATTGCTAGAACCATGTAATTTTTCTTCTTCAGTGTATTAATATGGTAGCATATTAGGATATACTGGTTGGCTCTAAAATATTGAACTGGCCCTGTACCTCTGGAATATACCCCACTAGGTCAGGATGTACTTGTATTACTAAATTTTATTTGCTATTATTTGGCTAAGGATTTTTGCGGCTATACTCATAAGGAATATTGGTCTGTGGTTTCCTTTTCTTTTCTTTTTTATTTGGTGCTGCCTTTGTTTTGGTGTTAGGGTAATACTACTTTCATAAAACCAATTTAGAAGTCTTTTCTTTTCTGTTTTCTCTAAGAAATTTTATAGATTCGTGTTAATTTTTCCTTAAACATTTGGTAGAATTCTCCAGTGAGAGAGGCCTGGAGGTAATTTTGGGGGGATTTTTTAAATTCTGAATTCAGTTTCCTTAATATTTTTAGAGGTACTCACTCCTGGACCACAAGACACTATGTGGTTTTTAAAGGACTTTGTAATTTCTGTGAGCTAAATTTTCTTCTAGAAAGGACTTGATAAGAAAAAGAAAATTCTCACTCTGATATCACTTTACTTTTCCTACTTCATGTCTATAATTTTCTTATGTTTCTAAAGTAGTTTCCAAACTTTTTAAAAACATAAGATGAAATCTTAGAAGTCCTAATGTAGAAAACAGATAAAAGAAGTGGGGATTGCCAAGGGCTCTGTCTTGTGTTTGCTCCTGGAAACTCTTTGAAATGAACAAAGCTCTGTGAGACACAGTTACCAACAACCCTGGTCTAGGGAAACAGAGCACCTGAGTGTGAGTCAGCAGACATGCACTCTGAAACCATCTCTGCCACAAACTCTGTGTGACTTCAATTAAATCTCTTCACTTTTTTAGGTCCCTTTATCCACCCTGTAGAATAAAACATTTAAATTGATGAGACATTCATACCTAGAATACACCAAACACATGAAATTACATGTAATATTTTGTTTGCCTGTAAATATGTGTTTTCCTTAGTAGAATATGCAGAATTTATATCAAATTTCCAATAAAGTCTGTGACCTAAAAACAGTTAGAAAACATAAAACTGAAAAATGCCCACTCTTCCATTCCAGCTCTAAAAATCTAAGATTCTGTCACTGTATTATAAATATAATAAAGCCATGAAATGTAATTGTTTGCATTTTCTAAAATGTTATTATTTTAACTTACTTTTATTCATATTTTTATTTGACTCTGACAATAACCTGATAACATGGTAGAGCAAGGATTTTTGTATCTATTCCATTGGGAAGAAAGAGTGTAGATGACTTTTTCAAGGTAAATAGACATCTGTCAGGAAGCTTGCAAATGAACTGAAGCCTCTGGCTTCAGATCTAGAATCCTTTTTTCTTATCTTATGCTGTTGCTCCCATGTACTTCATAGAAGTAAAGTTTGAGAGTCACTCTGAGGGTAATTTTCTGCTAATGCAACCTGTGGTACTTCAATTTATTTAGTCTCATATTGATATCAGAAGAGAGGGTCTGGGAAGGCCTGGTAGCTGGCCTCAACCCAACCTGTCCTCTAGCCAGTTTTCAACTCCACCACAGGAAAGAATTCCAGAGGAGAGTCCCAGTACAAAGTGGAATCAGGTTTAATGTAACAGATAAGCAGCATAGGCTTCACAGAGGAAGTGTGGCCTAGCTCCAGAGACTGAGCAGGGCCTGCACCAAGTTTAACACAAAAGTAAGAAATGCACACCTAATGTTTAGTACAAAGTGTAGACTGGCTCAAGAGTGTGAGCAGTTGCCCATTAGAAATAAGTTTAACACAAAAGCAAAGTATATACACCTCAACTAGTGAAGTGTGGGTTGGCCCCAGAAAAGCAAGTAACCAACTGCAGCAAGTTTAGCATAAAAATAAGAAATACACATTTACAGACCAAGAGTGCGCTGGGCCCAGAGTGAACAGCAGCCTGCTAAAGGCAAGTTTGATACAAAAAGAAAGAAATTTACACCTCATGTGAAGTGTGGGCTGGCCCCAAAGACAGTGAACAAGAGCTCTGCCTTCTACCTGAATTCAACTTTTATAGTTTTGCTATCTAATACATGCTATCTGATAAATATGTAACTAAGGGGGATGTTTCCCAGTTACCTAACATAGTCTTGTACATGCTCAGATGGTCTTTTTTTAGAGCCCACTCATTGGTTGAATTCCAACAAACCCACTGGAAATCACCAAGACTATTCAGTGCTCTCCACCACCTCTAGTAGAAGGTCATTCAAAGGATAAACACCCCTCTACTAAGCATGCTCAGTCTTTGGGTTTATATAAGTTTTTTTACTGAGCAAGCGCAGCCACTGGAGTGATATAAATCTGCCTCATGGGGTCTCAATTTCTCCATGTCGCTGCCCAAAATAGGTGCAATCAGCAACAGTAACTCTCCTCTAGAGGAGGGTCTAAAGGAGGAGGCTGAAACCTCAGAGAGTAGTTTGAATCTCAGAGTGTCCTGAAACTCCAACCCAGCGAAACTGAGCACCTCCTGTCTCAGTATAAGGCCAACTTAAATTTTAGGCCTATGAGCCCACCTGTGAAGGAAGAATATATTCCTTTAAATTCATCTCCAAGTTATAGCTGACACCACTCTATTACCTAGAGTGTGGGTAAAACCAGAAAGCAGGGAGGAAAAAAATGTAAAACTATATTAAAATCTTTTAGATTACAGGGAATATGCCTTTTAAAAACATTTTTTTTTGTATTTGCTTTTGTTTCTTTTTAAATTCTATACTGTCAAAAAATACCAATCTTTTTATTTTTTATTTTTTACTGTTTTTATGCTATAAATACGAATCTTCCACTATCTAAACTTTTTGTCCATTTGGCTTCTAAAACCTCAAAGAACACTACCTCTTAGAATGATGAAAGAAACTTATTGTGAAGTGTAAGTATTAAAAACAATCTTGAAAGTAAAGCAAAGGTCCAAGGGAGGTGGTAGGAAAACTGTATTTCATTACTTGGATTTAAATGTTCCTGAAAAAGAGTTAAATCTGCTCTTCAAGGTTTTCAAGAAAAAAAGCTACTTAGTCTGAAAATCTACGATCTTATACCAGATTTCTAAAAGTTGTTTATGGAAAGGATTTTGCTGATATGCATATTTTATTTTTCTCTCCTCGAAATCTTAACTTAAAACTCTGTCCTGCTGAGTGGACTTTGAAAGGAACTCAAAAATACAAATTCAAATGTGTAAAAGAAACTATTCAGAAGAGGTGCTCTGTGAAGTGATTGTGTCAAAGGAGTAGAGTTACTAAATATACTGAAAGGTTTTTAATAGGCCCTTCACTTTATTTAGAAAACATCTATAATTCCTAATTAGAAGTTAACAAAGAAAACAAAATAACGGCTTTCACAATGACGGCCTGAAAAAGTCAATTGCATGTTAAGGATAACCTATCTTGGTATTGCACACAAAATTTCTGAAATAATATACATTTTAAAAATATTCTGTGCATATCAGATAAAGCTATTTGTATTATTCATGCTTTAAAATAAAGCTTAATCTGTTTTAGTTTGTTTTCAGTTTTTCGGGCGTATTGTTAACTAAGGTAACTAAGTTTTAAAGATAACTTTCAAGACAATCAGATATACACAATTGCCCTATTAAAAGAAACTATCATAGTTCACAGAGAGCCATTTCCTCTGAGCTTTATTGGTGATAAATGTAGAAGGAGCTGCCTTTAAGCTAAAAAAAATAAAAATAAAAAACTCCCATGCTTCAGCCAACATCTGGTAAGTAGGAAACTCACTGGCCCTTTGAGCAATGGAATCTGAACTTCAGTGAGAAGCGGTCACAATGAGTCCAAATCTTTTAAAATTCTCTCTGCCTCATTCAGTATTTAGAAATCCATCACAGTAAAGCTATTGTAGTTGGTGCAGCTCAAAAGCTGCAGCGAGTGTGCATGCCAATATTTGTGGGAAAAGTTAGTAATCTTCCCAGAAGACACAGAAAAATGTTCTTAGAACTAACAGAAAGAAAACCATCTTTTATTTTTTTATTGTGGCGAAAAACATGTAACCTAAAACTTACCATCTTAACCATTTTTATTTATATTGTTTGATAGTGTTAAGCACACTCACCTTATTATGAAATAAATTTCCAGAACTTTTTCATCTTGCAATCTGAAACTCTAAACCCATCAAATAACAACTTCCCTTTCCCCACTTTCTCCAGCTTCTAGTAACCCCCTCTTTGCTCTCTGTTTTTAGAAATATTATTACTTTAAATACATCCTATAAGTGGAATTATACAGTATTTTTTGAGTGTGTGACTGGCTTATTTCACTTAGCTAATGTCTTCAAGTTTCATTTATGTTGTAGCATATAACAGGATTTTCTTCCTTTCTAAGGCTAAATAATTTTATGTATATACCACATTTTGTTTATTCATTCATCCATCAGTGGATATTTGGGCTCCTTCCATAACGTGGCTATTGTGAATAGTGCTGCTCTAAAGTTTTTATTTTACTCAAGTTTTAAAATTTAATGTAGTTGTTTTGCTTATACAAATCAAATATAAGAGAATATGTTTTTTTAAATACAGTTTTATTTATTTATTTATCTATTTTTGGTTATATATGTTTATGGAGTACAGAGTTGACTATCACTATTTGTGTGCAGTGTGTGATGATCAAATCAATATTACTAGGATGTTGATCATTACAAATCCTAATTACTCCCTGTGTCCTTTACCCAGTTACTACCTAAAACCTCTCTGCCATCTTCCTTTCCCACTTCTGGTAACTTCTGTTCTTTCCTTTTAAAAATTCAAAGTATTGTGATTGTTGTATCTTTCTTTCTTTTTATTTATTTATTTATTTATTTTATTTTATTTTTTGCTCCTACTTATGAGTGAGGACATGAGGTATTTCTCTTTTTGCACCCAGGTTATTTCACTTAACATTATTTTCTCTGAGTTCATCCATTTGCTGAGAATGGCAGAATTTCATTGCTTTGTTTGTTTGTTTGTTTGTTTTGTTTTGTTTTTTAGGCAGAGTAGTATTCCATGCCATATTTTCCTTATCCAGTCATCTGTCAGTGAGCATTTAGGTTGCTTTCGTATCTCGACGATTATAAATAGAGCTGTGGGAAACATGGGAGTGCAGGTATACCTTCGGCATGATGATTTCCGTTCCTTTGGGTACATACTCAGAAGTAGGATTGCTGGATCATATGGTAGTTGTTTGAGAAACCTCCATACTGTTTTCTGTAATGGCTGTACTATTTTACAGTCCCACCCGTAGTGCAGAAGAGTACCCCTGTCTCCACATCCTTGCCAGCATTTGTTATTCTCAGTCTTTTAATAATAGCCACTCTAACTGGGTGATATGATATCACAATGTGGATTTGATTTGCATTTCCTTATGATTAGTGATGTTGATCATTCTTTCATGTACCTGTTGGCCATTTGTATGTCTTCCTTTGAAAAATGTCTATTCGGCTCCTTTGCCCATTTTTAATTGGATTATTTGTTTTTTTACTGGGTAGTTGTTTGAGTTCCTTATGTATTCTGGATATTAATCCCTTGTCAGACACAGAGTTTGCAAATACTTTCTCCCATTCAGTAGGTTGTCTTTTCACTCTGTTGATTGTTTCCTTTGCTGTGTAGAAGCTTTTTAGTTTGATACAATCCCATTTGTTTATTTTTTCTTTGTTGCTTGTGCTTTTGTGGTCTTATTCATGAAGTCTTTGCCCAGTCCTACATCCTTAAGTGTTTTCCCTGTTTTCTTCTAGGAGTTTTATAGTTTCAGGTCTTATATTTAATTGTTTAATCCATTTTAAGTTGATTTTGGCATATAGTGAGAGGTATGGGTCTAGTTTCATTCTACATATGGATATCTAGTTTTCCAAGCACTATTTACTGAAGAGGCTGTCCTTTCCCCAATGTATGTTTTTGGTGCCTTAGTTGAAGATCAGTTGGCTGTAAGTACTTAGGCTGACTTATGGGTTCTCTATTGTGTTCCAGTGGTCAGTGTGTCTGTTTTTATGCCAGTACCATGCTCTTTTGGTTTCTATAGCTTTGTAGTATATTTGAAGTTAGGTAGTGTTAGGCGTCCATCTTTATTTATTTATTTATTTTTGCTCAGAATTGCTTTGTCTTATTCAGAGTCTTTTGTTGTTCCTTATGAATTTTAAGATTCTTTTTTTCTATTTTTGTAAAAAGTATTATTGGTATTTTCATGGGGATTGCATTGAATATATAGATCTCTTCGGGTAGTATGGACATTTTCATGATTTTAATTCTTCCATTCCATGAACAAGAAATGGTTCCATTTTTGTTGTCCTCTTTAATTTCTTTCAGCAGTGTTTTGTAGTTTTCATTGTAGTGATCTTCTACCTCTTTGGTTAAATTTATTCCTAGTCATTTCATTCTTTTTGCAGCTATTGCAAATGTGCTTGCTTTCTTGATTTCTTTTTCTGTTTGTTTGTTGGTGGTGTATAAGAATACTACTGACTTTTGTGTATTAATTATGTATCCTGCAACTTTACTGAAATTGTATATCAACTCTAAGAGTTTTTTGTAGAGGTTATGGGTTTTTCTATATAGAGGATCATGTCATCTGCAAACAGTGACAAATTTACTTTGTCTTGTCCAATTTGGATGCCCTTTATTTCTTTCTCTTGCCAGATTGGTCTGGCTAATACTTCTAATACTATGTTGAATAGGAGTGGTGAGAGTGGGTATCCTTGTCTTTTCCTGTTCTTAAAGGAAAAGCTTTCAGTTTTTTCCTATTCAGGATGATGTTAGTGGTGGGTTTGTTAGATGGCTTTTATTGTGTTTAGATGTTTTCCTTCTATTCATAATTTGCTGAGGGTTTTTGTCATGAAGGCTGTGCTGAATCTTGTCAAATGCTTTTTTGGCATCTATTGAGAGGATGATATGGTTTGTGTCTTGATTTTTTTGTTGATATAGTGTATCACATTTATCAATTTCTGTATGTTGACCCATCCTTGCATCCCTAGGATGAATCCCAGTTGATCATGGTCTATAATCTTTTTGATGTGCTTTTGTATTCTGTTTGCTAACATCTGTTGAGGATTTTTCAGCCTACATTCATCAAGGATATTGGCCTGCAGTTATTTTGTTGGTGTTGTGTCTTTGTATGCTTTTGGTATCAGCACGATGCTGACCTCATAGAATGAACTTGGGAGAATGGCGTCTGTTTAAATTTTTTGGAATAATCTGAAAAGGATTGATATTAATTCTTCTTTAAAGGTGTGGTAGACTTTAGCACTGAAGCCCTCTTGTCTCAGGCTTTTCTTTGTGGAAGACTACTGATTACTGCATCAATCTCATTGCTTGTTATTGGTCTGTTCTGGTTTTGTATGTCTTTTTGGTTCAGTCTTAATAGTTTGTATGTGTCCAAAAACTTATCCACTTCCTGCAGATTTTCAAATTTGTTGGTGTATACTTTGTACTAGTGTCTAATGATTCTTTGTATTTCTGTGGTATCATTTGTAAATGTCTCCTCTTTCATTTCTGATTTTTATTTGTGTCTTCTCTCTTCTTTTTTTAGTTAGTCTGGCCAATTGGTTGTCTATTTTGTTTGTCCTCTCAAAAAACCAACATTTTGTTTCATTGAATTTTTGTATCACTCTTTTGGTCTCTATTTCATTTAGTTCTGCTCTTATCTTAATTATTTCTTTCCATCTACTAGTTTTGGGATTACATTGTTCTCGCTTTTTTTATTTCTTTGAGATTTAAAGTTAAGTTCTTTATTTGAAGTCTTTCTATTATTTTGATGTATACACACTTATTGCAATAAACTTCCCTCTTTATACTGCTTTTGCAGTATGCAATAGGTTTTGGTAAGTTGTGCTTGTGTTTTCATTCTTTTCAAGACATTTTTTTGATTTCCTGCTCTGTTTGTTCTTCAACCAACTGGTCATTCAGGAACATGCTGTTTAAATTCCATGAATTTGTATAGTTTCCATAGTTCTGTTTGTTGTTAATATATAATTTTATTCCATTGTAGTCTGAAAATATACTTGTTATGGTTTCAGTCTTCTTAAATTTGTTGAGACTTGATTTGTGACCTAACATGTGGTCTATCCTGGAGAATGATTCATGTGGTGAGGAGAATGTATATCTGTCATTGTTGGATGAAATGTACTGTATATTTGTGTCAAGTCCATTTGGTCTATGGTGCTTTTTTTTTTTTTTTTTTAATCCTTTTTGTGAGTGGTAAGGGGATCGCAACCCTTGGCTTGGTGTCGCCCGCACCGCCCTCAGCCAGTGAGCGCACTGCCATCCCTATGTAGGATCCAAACCTGTGCGGCGGGAGCGCCACACTCTCCCGAGTGCACCACGCGGTCGGCCCTATGGTGCTTTTTAAATGCAATATTTCTCTGCTAATTCTTTGTCTAGATGATCTGTTGAATGCTGAAAGTGGCATGTTAAAATCCCCAACTATTACTGTGGTGGGGTCTATCTCTCCCTGTACGTCCAATAACAGTTGCTTTATGTATCTGGGTGCTCCAATGTTGGGTGCATATATATATTTATGATTATTTTATCTTCTTGCTGAATCGATCCTTTCATCATTATATAATGTTCTTTGTCTTTTTTTATAGTTCTCAGTTTGAGGTCTATTTTATCTCAGTAAGGCAACTCCTGCTCATTTTTGGTTTCCATTTGCATGGAATGTCTTTTTCCATCCCTTGACTATTAGTCTATGTGTGTCTTTACCAGTGAAGTGAGTTTCTTTCAGGCAGCATATAGTTGGGTCTAGTTTTTTTAATCCATTCAGCCAGTCTACATCTTTTATGTGGGAAATTTAATCCATTTACATTCATAAATGTTATTAAAAGGCATTGCCTTATTCTGCCATTTTGTTAATTTCTGTGTGGTTGTTTTATATTTCTTATGTTCCTTTCTTTCTTTTTTATTGTTTATCTTTGCTTTCCGTTTGCTTGTTTGTTTTTTGTAATGATAAAATACATTTTCTTTCTCTTTCTCATTTGTGTATCTGTTCTACTAGTGGTTTTTATTCTTTCTCTCATATTTATGGTGACCTATATTGAGAGAACATATTTGGTTAATTGGCTTTTGTTTCGTTTCGCTGTAGAACTAACCAGAATAGTAAATATGCATAAATTAATTTGTTCAGCTTCAATTTCTTCAAGAGCAAAATCAAAGAGGGAAACATAGTTTGAGAGACTATGGAATTGGGGGTGAAAATTGGGAATCTGTTGGGGTGAATAATGAGAAGCGTTGATAATTTCCCTGACTCAAAAGCCTACTAACCCATGCAAGCATAGGAGATGAGACCTTTAGGCCATGAAATTTAGGAAATTAGAACAGGGCCTTTCACCTAAAATGGGGACCTTTGAAGTGCTATACCATCATTGAAAGGGTGGTTGAAAACATGCCCCCACACCTGTATAGACAGAAAATAAGGAAGATGATCTGACCAGTCTTCTGCTCTGCTTAGATAAGAAAAAAATGTTCTCTGGGAATTTTCAACATTTTGCCTTCTCTCACGTTAGTTTGATGGTTGAATTTACACAACTTCGCTGAGAATTTAACACAAAAAAGTAGTTCTAGCCACCCCAAGTGCTACTGAGGATATGGAAGAACTGGATTTCTCCTATGCTGATAATGGGAATGGAAAATAGTACAATTGCTTTGGAAAATAACTTGGCAGTTTAGTAAAAATTTAAACACCTACCATATGACCCAGGCATTCCACTCCATTCCATCCAAGAGCAATAAATCATATGTTCACATAAAGGTTTTTACATAAATGTTCATAGGCGTTTTATGTGCAATAGCCTAAAACTGGAAACAATGTAAATAGCCATCAACAAGTGAATGCATAAACAATTTGTGGTACATCTATTCAATGGAATAGTACAGAAATAAAATGGAATAAACTGTTGATATATGCTACAACATGAATGAATATCAAAATCAATATACTAAATTAAAGAAACTATGCAAAAATATGCATAATGTATGATTTCATTTATAGAAAATTCTAGAAAATGCAAATTAAATGTAGTAATGGAAAGCAGATTAGTAATTGCCTGGGGCAGGGATAAAAGGAGAAATGGGATGCACAGTGGCACAATGAAACTTTAGAATTAATAAAAATATTCATCTTGATGGTGCTAAAGGGTTCAGAGGTGTAAACATATGTCAAAACTTGATTAAGTTTTATGCTTTAAACATGTTAAATTTATTATGCCTCAATAAAATTAAGTAAATAAAAATACATAAATAATAAATGTGCAAGTAAATGTAAGCCTTATGTACCTAATTTCCACTGAGCATTTAAAATAAGTTACAAAACTAAAAAAAATTGCTATTGTAAGAATTATTTCCAAATCTGTCTAAATACTTGTCACATAAACTTTGAAAAGGTAATTTTAAATTTTGATAGGGAAGAGCAAATATCAAAAATGGACAAAAGAGAATAAAGTATGTATTGATAGGTATTTCCTGCAAAATATCAACATTTTCACTAATGTATCTTAATTAAGTCACTTATTTAAAATATTGCAGAGAACAACAAATAAAATAACGTAACAATGTCCTGAGACAGACCCATACATGTATGGAAAAGATGTATCTCAGAGATGGAGTTTCAGAACAAACAATCATATATTGAAACTCTAATCCCTAATTTGATGCCATTTGGAGAATGGGGCCTTTGGGAATTAATTAGGTCATGACAGTGGAGCCCTCATGATGAGACTAATGTCCTTATAAGAAGAGACAGGAAAGAACTTGCTTTCTCTCTCTTTGCTCTTTGCCATATGAGGATGCAGTGAGAAGGCAGCCATCTGCAAACCAGGAAGAGGACCTTCATCCCTTCACCAAGCACCCAACCATATTGGCACCCTGATCTCAAACTTCCAGCCTCTAGAACTGTAAGCAATAAACATTTGTTGTTTAAGCCACCCAGTCTATGGTATGTGTTATAGCAGCCTGAATTGACTAAGACACATCTAGAGAAGGAAAATAGGTGAAGTGCATTGAAAAGGGATATACAGAGGTTTTCAACTGATTCTGTATTATTTGATTTATTAAGAATAAATTAAAAACATCTTCATCCAACACAACCATAATGTTTAGATTGAGTAGAGCTGGGTATAAACTCTTGAAAGTGTTCACAAAACAAAATCAAGGGAATGGGTTAGAAGGTAAGTCTCTATAATAATGTGATTTAAAAATATTCAGTTTTTCCATCTTTTGCTTCTGTTTTCATGTAGCTTGTGGCCTGAAGCTGTAAAAAGAAAAATAAGCAATACAGGGAGCTTGGGGAAGTATGGTTTGGGGATAGCCAGGCACACTCAGCTTTTCATCCAATGCTGGGTTTGCTTTGTTTGTTTGTTCGTTTTGTGCATGCTGATCCATTACTGGAAACATTCATGCAGACCTAGGTTACTCAGGGCTATGAAGTTTACAGATTATGGACACCGTGGAAAATTTTTGATAGATCTGAAGATTGTTGCTCATTTTTCTAATTCATTGTCAAATAATTTGGGTGGTAAATTTAAAGAGCATTTAACATTATCTTCATTGTCTTCACTGACTTTTGGCCTTGTTAAAATATCTTAAGTTCTCTCTAGGTCATATTGTTTTGTTTTGTCTTGTTTTTTTCTTTCAAAATGCAGAGTTTGGACTAGCTCACTAACAACCATCTTACTCGTTCTAAATGTTTAAAATTTCCATTTTAAAATTAAATCAGAATTGTTGGCACGAAGGCAATCATAACTGCATCTGCTATGTTGAAACGATCTTATTGTAACAAAAACTTTAGAACACCTAGCTTGGGATCTTTGATTTTGTTTACTGACCTTCATTCTCTGAAGACTATATATATTTGATTTATCAGATAAAGGCATGATGAGAGAAGTTTTATCAGAATACAATTTAAAATGTACAAATATACTCTTTCAAGCTAAAGATTTGTATACTAAGGATTTAAGCATGAACTAGCTGATTTGCAGGATGTTTGAAAATTTAGATACTTTAAGGATATGCATGTAATTTTAGTCACAGCCTGAATCTTCCTTCTTCAAACTATGTTCCATTGGCATGCTATATTTAATTGGCTTTTAAATAAATGTTCTCTTTGTAAGTCCCTAGCTGGCAAGAGATTAAACAAAATCAATTACTTAGCTTTCTAACATTGAAATAACTTCTAGAAAAAAATTTTCTTAGAAATACTACTGACTTCTCTTTATCCTTCAGTACACCTATCCAAAGCAACTTGGGTTCGTGTTTTCTGGGTCAACACAGCATATTGCTATACTTGTTCTATTTCATTATTAGTTATTGTTGCTAATCTCTTACTGCGCCAACTTTGTAAGTTAAAGTTTATCATAGGTATGTATGTATAGCAAAAAACATGGTATATTTATAGGGTTTCCTACTTTCCGCACTTTCAGGAACACACTAGAAGTCTTGGAATGAATCCCCAGGGATAAGGAGGAACCACTGTAACAGGTTTTTTTTGTTGTTCTTGTTGTTATTTTGATGGTTGGCCAGTACAGGGTAGGTCTTCAGATTAGAATAAAAAACAATTGAGACTTGCTGCTATGGGTATTTAACTCATGCAAATGGAGATAGTACCAGGTAAAAATACAGTAAAAGCTGTGTTTGGCCTTGCTAAAAGAACGGGAACCCTGAGAAACGACAGGTTATCCAGAATGCAGTGTTTGGGGGGTGGCCCTCAGCTACAGAACTTCACTGACCATCCAACCCCCTTTTTTAAAGATTATGTCTTAGCTTCCCTCCGTTATGACTTTTACTGCTCCTTCTGCCTCCAATAAGAGACACTATATAATTTATTGTTTCAACAGGACACTTTTAAGAGTATAACATGGTATTATTAATAATTATGGCAGGACAACAGGCTTACCTGAAAGCCATCTTTCTTTTCTTGCCTAGTAACTACCTCCAGGAGTAGAAATGTTGAGTCAAAGGATGTAAAAGGTGTCTTAGATCCTCTTCACTTATGATTGTATCACAGATATTAGCATTAATGATTTCATTAGCCAAGATTTGATTAAGTTTCAACAGTGCATTTCTGTATTTGATCTTTAATACATTTTGTTTTTAAAGTTGAGTTCTGAACTCAAGAATCTTATTCAGATGGCTGTAGGTTTGTAAGTTTAACTCAAAGAGTTACTATGAAATTTTGAAATTCAGAATTTTGTTTTATGAAATTTTAAGTGTGCTTTAATGACATCATTCTGCAAGGAGTAGGGTCGATTAAGTTTACTTGATTAGATTTAAATAGCACAATCCTTGGGATGGAGCCTGTGACCCTGACAGGGTTAGAGACTGAGTCCCACGCGCTGTGAAAGGCCAGAGTATCTGAGCTCAAGCTTGCTTCAGAGAGGAGCCAAGACTGGAAGAGGTGGAGGTGCAGACCTTGGGTCTTCCAGACCTCACTGAAAGTCTTCAAGACAAGATAAGTTGCCCCCTCTGTCTGGACTCTTTGGCTACAGCTTGTTTTTACAAGGCCTTTACATTTGGATTTTAGGAGAGAAAGAGCCACTCCTATCCTGTTTCAGGGAGGTTTTCTCACCTTCCTCTGTAACACGACCATTTAAAATTTTACATGCTAACTTCAAGTCACTTTTTATGTACTTTTATACATGTATTTTTATGTGTTTTTAACTACAATGTATGTGTTGTTTTAAAATTGTTCCTTTTTATTTTCTAACATTGTTCTTAAAGACTTTTTACTGAAATATACTTATCTGTTTCAATAGTGGTATTACAATTAACTGAATCATTTCATTATTGTTACATAACTGGATTTTTTCTGATTATTCAGGATCATAGTTTGCACTAAAAAGTACAACTTGTTACAACAGTAGCATATTTTTCTTTTGTAAAATGGTTTTCTTAGATACATTCCAAAGCAGGCTGGGCAAGCTCTTGTAGATGATGAGAACCATGTGAAATTTGCCCTAAAAAGTAGAGTTTTTTAAAAAGGATGAGGGGATTTAAGAAAAAAGATTGTCACTATAGTCTCCCGCCAGGTCCTCACAGACTGGAATGCCATTCAAGAGCTGGAAGGCTTCTAAAGATTCCAGGTTCCATGGGGGCAGATATCCTGTCTGCTGTTGCTGCACACATGTGTGTTTGCAGAGTCTAGTTGAGGTGGGGACACAGAGATTCTTCATCAGTATGTGCTGATGGAGGTGAAATCTTGTGTTCTAGGGTTCAGGACAGCTCCAATGACCCTGCCCATCAGGCTGTCTTCAGAATGTCCATTGCTTCCTTCTCTGTCTGTCCCAGGCTCTGTGACTCCAGCCACAGTGTGTGAGTTGTGCATTCTTGGTAAGACGTTGCACTGGTTAATATTCCATGTAGGCTCTTTTTGGAGAAGAGCCTGGGTTCACACCATCTCAGGGATTCTGTGCAGCATTAAGAAGCTGTCTTTGGGTCATGGGCCTAGCCTGATCCCATCAGCCAAGCCCAGCATATAAGAGTTGGCTCAGTCAAGGAACAGCAGCCTCTGCAGAAGGCCTAGAAGGAAGCTCTGGGGGTATCAAGTGCTTAAGCTTTGGGAGCAGTTGGGGTAACTGGAGGACATCTTCCTTGTCTGGAACATATTTTTGGTTTCTGTTCAGGAATGATTAGTTTAGAGAAGTTGTTGTCATTGGTTATAAAATATTTTTATTCACATTCACTCAAAGCTTAGTTTTTTAAGTGTGGTTTAAAATGTTTTATCTAGTGATACTTTGTCCTTAAATTGATTTTATCATGAGCATGTCATTCATTTTGTGGTAGATTTTGCTAGTTTTGCTTAAATGTGAAAAACACATGCACAAATTTTCACATGCAGTAATTTTCTTTGACATTCTAAGGGTTCCTGAGTCATTTTTTTGTGACTGCATTAGTATTGGCTTTATTTTCATAATTGTATTTAGATGTGAAATTATTTTTCTTGAGCTTCAGGTAATCTACAGAGGAATATTGGTTGGGGCAGAGACTGAACTTCTAGATCCTAGTAAAGACCCAGTTGGGCTCAGCTCCCACAAGGAGCAGCTTTGTTCAGAGCAGACAATACGTCACCTGGAAGTCTCCAAGTAAAAGTAAGCTGTCTTGTCTTAAATGATAGTTTACACTGTCCTGTTCTCTCTTGTGATCAGCTGGATTTTAGATACTTTTTGATAGTTTTCTTATAGAAATTACTATGATTCTCTGGTGACTTAATGTCACCTTCATACATAAATGACAGAAATACTTATGTTGTTTAATTCTTGTTTTGGTTTTAAACACATGATGGATATTGAAGAGCAGGTAGTGTACCAAGGGCTCACGATCGCTTTCAGAGCCCAAAGGGTCATTTCAGCTCAGGCCACTGCTAAGGAGTGACCTTCTGGGACCATGGCCAGAAGTCTGCAAGCAGAGGCGACCTGTCCAGTGGGCCTAGACTTTTTCTCCTATCTTCTTTCTCTCTCCTGTGGGCACACATTCTGCTCTCGTTGCATTAAAAAGTGGATGCGAGAAGGAGAGAATTTGAGAATGCTCTGCCCCCTGTGTTGGGAAGAAATTGACGCTCCACCTTCTAGAGAACGGCAGATTAGACACCTGACGCTCCTCATCCAGCAGCACTTCCCCTTACTGCAGCAGAGTCTGCACTGAGTGATGAGCTCCTGAGGTTCCGGGAGGATGTGACCCTGGATGCAGCCACGGCCAACCCCCTGCTGGTCGTCTCTGATGATCTGAGGAGCGTCCGGTGTGGGAAGGTCTGCCACAGCCCCCTGGATGATCCCAGGAGATTCACCCACCTGGCCTGTGTGCTGGGCACCCCCAGCTTCTCCGCCGGCCGCCATTACTGGGAGGTGGAAGTCGGGGAAGGCAAGGAGTGGGCTCTGAGTGTCTGCAGGGAGTCGGTTGACAGAGGGACAAAGAGCGACTTATCCCCTGAGCAGGGCTTCTGGCTGATCAGCATGAGGGCAGGAGCAATCCATGCCAACTCCATCCCAGAACAAAGAATTCCTGCAAGCTCTGGCCTTCGCCGTGTAGCAGTTTTCCTGGATGTTGAGTTGGAAGAAATGAAGTTTTTTGATGTTGGAAATGATGCCCTCATTTGTATACATAGTTCTCTCTCCATTGTGGAGCCTTTACATCCATTCCTCTGTCCTGAGCTGCCTGGAGAGGGTGACTTTGGTGTCCCCATGAGCATCTGCCCATGAGAAATGCAGCCCTTTCTAGGAACTTTCTGAGAGGTGCATGAGACCTTTGACCTGAGAAGGGTCAGAACAACTGAGAAAGAGACAGTGTGCTATAGAGCAAAGATTCGGTAGACTTTATAGAGAAACAATTTTACATATTATTTTGACAAATTTTGTAGGTAGAAGACTTTTGACAAAAAAAAAAGACTTTTGTAGATTTTTAGTTACTCATTTAAGCATTCAATTCAGTTAATTCATTTAAGAAAAATTAGAATTTTTCTATTTTGCCATTGAGAAAATTTACTTAAGGAAATAAAAGAGATATCTGCCAAGTTTGGACTGGCTTAAGCATTTTTTAAAAGCTGACTCATGACTCAAGTTTAAGATATTTACAGTCCCATAGAAGTCATAGCCTGCTACACACCTAGGCTATATGGTATATCCTATTGTTCCTAGACTATAATCCTGAACAACATGTTATGTACTGAATACTGTAGTCAATTGTAAAATAATGGTCAGTATTTGTGTTCCTAAGCACAGAAAAGTTATAGTAGAAATACGATATTATAATTTTATTGGACCACCTTTGCATATGTAGCTGTTACTGACTGAAAACATTGTTATGCAGCACATGGCTGTATTTTCTTTGCTTTACTTCTGTGTTCATTGTATAAAACCTCCCCCTTGTGTTCTCTTGGTGAATCTTCCCAAACACTTCTGGTTTGGAGCTACTAGATTCAGGAATTGTTTGCTTAAATAAACTCTTCAAAACTTTAATGTGCCTCAGTTTACCTTTTTAACACTTGTAAATATGCATGTATATTTTACAGAAACATTTCAGAAGAAATAAAGTCCTTGGAAAAAATAAATTAAAAAGTATGTGATTGTGATTCTTTACATTATGATTCTTAGGCAATCATAATCAATTCGTTATGATTCTTTTCCTACTTTCCCCTTCCAAGCCATAATGTTTTAATCTAGAGAAAAAGTATTCTGATTCCTGGTTTCCTTGACCTCCATGCATGAATTAGTGCATTCACTATGTGAATAAAATACATATACGTATTTTTAAATGATATTGTCATTTGATATTCAGAAAAAAATGTGCAATTCCGTTATTTCTCTTCCCAACCTGAAAGAATGAGGAGAAATTAGAGTTGCTTATTTTAATATGGAATGGGCAGACCAATACTGTCACAGGTGCTATGTGATCTGTCCCACAAATGCGACCCTGATGTCCCGAGAAAGCTCCATGACGTGTTTCTATCAACCCTCTCTTTGTCAGGGGTCTGTGCACTCTGGGAAGACCCTTTGCAGGCTGAGCTAACCTTTCCCAGCTGTGGCCTGATCTCTGACACCTTTCATTCAGCACTTTGCCAGGAAGAGGCTCTAGGGCTTACAGCAGTTCTCGCCACAGGAGGCCTGGCTAATTAGTTTCTACTCTCAGTTGATTTTCAAGTGACATAGTTTAAAGTTCTGATAAAAAGTGGCAGTTTCTTATTCTAGTCCTACATCTCAGAAGGGGAAGCAGGATCCCTAGTCTACCATAAAAAGTTATGAAATGTGAATTAAATTGTAATTAGAGATGAAGAAATGTGGAAGACACTATATAATTTCAGATAGCAACCAAATGATACACAGATGGATACATAGATAAACATATAATCCCACAAAGTTTGAAGATAATCACACTCCAGACTTGTAAGACCTCTGAAGAAAAGTAATGTTGCCATTTTCTTTTCCTTTTATTTAATTAAACAGATATATTTTAGAGAACTTACTATATATTTATGATTTTGGAATCATTTCTAAACCTCTATTACTTACAAAGTAAAGAGTAATATAAAGGGATTATATTTGGGTGTTAACACTAAACAGTTAAGAAGACAATTCTTAATTAAGTTTGTTTCTGTCTGCAAAAGTAGGGCCACTCTTAAATTCAATCTGTTCATGACACTGACTCACAGTTTTTAATAACAGTCTAACTAGCCTACAGAATTATAGATATTTTCCTTTTGGTCTTTCTTGATATTTACTTATTTTCTTAGAATGTAAAAGAATAAAATTTAGCCCCTTCTCATGGTGAAGAGCTACCATTCTAAAATGGTAACCAATAGAAAACTCTTTCTGGCATATGTAAGTGGCAGTACAGTAACACAAAGTTTTCCAAGTATCAAAGAAAACACATTTGGAGAGCAAAGTTGGCTCAAATCCTTCACAGGTGTAGTCAGTGGGGCTTCAAAACAAAAGTAGAAAATGCACACATCCAACATGATATAGTATGTCTTAGCTCTAACTGAAGCTTGCCTCTCCTTTCCCTTTGGAAACCTTGAGTCTTTGCAGGATTGAGCTAAGAGAAAGGACACCTGCTTTTCATTTGAGAGTTGACAGGTCATCAAACATTAGTGATTCTTGCTTAGTTCTTAACATTTCTTCTCTGTTCCAATTTGATTTTCTTTCTGTGCTGTTCACTGTAAATTAATTCTTCAAACAAACATCCAAACCAGTTTTTACTTTAAGAACCATCTTGTCTCATACCTTTCTACCCTCATCTTTCCTCTATTGTTTAGTAATTCTGTTGTCATTCCTTTATTCCTCTGTTTTGATGAGTCACATACCACCCCCCACTTCCCCGCTAAGCCACCTCACCAAGTATAAAGTCGGTTTGTAGCATCTGCTCTTAACCACCAAGAAGAAAAATAAAATTTAAAACAATTATTTGTAAGTAAAGGTGTGAGAGGAAAAGTACTATTTTGTTTTTATGTTCACAGGTTCTGTTGGCTTTTACTCCAGCTTAGAAATAGAGGGTGACTGTATCTGCTACAGAAGCAGATTTTACATGCTTTAAACCAAGGGAGAATAACAGAAAATAGTTCTAACCAGGTATAGAATGATCAACTTCTGCCCATGTGGTAGTCACACAGAGAGCGTGCTCACATTGGTGAAAAAAGATCTCTTTCCTGGAATTTTTTTGCAAATCAAATACATTTCATTCTTACTATTGCCTTCCCCATCCCCATATTAAGTCCCCCAAACTTTATGAAAATGGTTAGATACATCAAAAGAAGTATTAATTTTTTTCTGTTTTTTAAAAAAAATTTAAGCATTTTTTTCCCCTCTGCCTTTACATCATTGGGTCCCAGAAAAGTTAAGTTATCTCAAGTTCTTTTTAAAACTGACAAATACATGAAAATAAAGTTAGCCATAGCAGTGGATGTTTGCTCAGACCTGATTAAAGAAACAGAAATTTGATTCAAGGACGCTCTACTCTTCCAATTTGAGCTTGCCTCCAGCGATACTGAAATTACCTCTTTTGCTTTTTTTAATTAATGTTTTTAGCTCACTGATCTGGGACAGGGTCACTGATAGCTTGGGAGAATTGCACGGGGCTTGTTGTGTGAGGAGGACTGGCTTCCATGCCCCGGGCTGGCAGGGCCTCTGCAGCTCCACCATTAAATGTTTGCCTCAGAGCTGAGGTGATGGACACTGCAGCCCAGCCATCTCCAGGCTCTGGGACCGAGTGGGCTGCCCTTTACCAGAGATTCTTGAAAATTAATTGAATCACAAGGCTCCTAAGAGGGATTTTCCCAGCTTTTCTTGAGATAAACCTCTTTGTATCCACTGAAGTAGAGATGGGAGCATCTAACTTCCAGGAAACTCCCTGTGGGCTTGAGGCATGCACCCAGGTAAAGGGAAGGCCGAGAAAAATTTGGTTTAAACCCATTACTGAGAGGAGTTCCAGAAGTCTGTCAAGACACGAGGTACACAGTCTTGGTGCCAGCTATGTGATTATTGGTTGGTGCTCAATCTATTCCACAATTATTTACTGAGTATTACTAAGCTAGTAATTTCTAAACTTTTCTTGTATCATGACCAATTAGTTACAAGATATATATTTTACATGGCAACATAATCACAGATGCATATGTGACCAAAACAAATTTTCACAAAATAATAATCTTACTTCCTGTATTCTGATATTTTGTATTCTATTCTATTTTATTAAAAATAAATGATGGTTGAGCCGGCCCTGTGGCTCACTTGGGGGAGTGTGGCGCTGGTTGCGCCAAGTCCGTGGGTTCAGATCCTACACAGGGATGGCCGGTGAGCTCACTGGCTGAGCGTGGTGCAGACAACACCATGCCGAGGGTCACGATCCCCTTACCGATCATAAAAAAAAAAATTAAATAAACAAATAAATAAGTAGATAAATGATGGTCAAACCCAACAACTAATATGTAGTAATCTATAGGTTGAAAAAACATTATACTAAAAACTAGACACTGCATTAGATGCTGGGCAGGTAAATATGAATTACAAATTATTTCAATCCTTCCAGAGTCAAGTAGAGGAAAAAGACAAAATCCACACTCACTATTGCCAAACAATGCTGTTCAATACGATGGAGAGAACACTAAAGTGCTATTGGAGAAAATTGTTTGAGGACCCAACTTGGCAGGGGAAGTAAGGCAGTAGACGGAAAAGGCCTTCTGAAGGAAGGGGCATCTGAGCTGAGTGTTGAATGAAGGATGGTCAGTCATATGAATAGTGAGCTGGAGGGAGTCATGGAGTTTCATAACAAACAGCTTGTGCAAAAGCACAGCTGACTGCACATTTTCCCAAGTGCAAGTGGCTTGATGTGTAAGAAGAGGTGTGAGAGGAGGACACCGTAAGAAGTGAGGCTGATCCTAGTGTAATCACAAGGGTCCTTAAAAGTGGAAGAGAGAAGCGTAAGAGGAAGTCAGAAGGATGCAAAATGAGAACTGCACCTACATTTCTGGCTTTAGGAGGGAGGAAGGGAGCCGTGAACTAAGAAATGTGTGTGGCCGCAAAAAAACAGAAAACGCAAGGGAACAGAGCCTGCAGAAGGAACCAGCCCTACCAGCACTGTCCTTTTAGCCCACTAAGACCTGCATCAGATTTCTGCCCTATACAACCATAAGATATAAATTTGTGTTGTCTTAAGTCACTATATTTATGGTACTTTGTAACAGCAACAACAGAAAACAAATAAGAGTTGGCAAATGTATTTTGTTGGCATAGGCAGCAGAAAGGTAAGAGGCAAGTCCCTGTCATTTAGCATGGCCTGCTCTCTGAGTTCTCTCTCGAATGTTCTAGTTGCAGTCCTTATTTAGCCTGACTCCTTTCTATGGCCTATGGTCACTGACCAACTCTAACCAAACTTATTAAGCAAAATTCACAATTCTATAACATACTTCTTCATTAAAATGGCTTCTTTCCTCATAGTTACTTGTATACCTTTAAAAGTGAGCGTTAACATTTCATTCTCAATGGCAGAGTTTGTCTGTTAAAATGTATTATAATCATATTAAAGTTGTGCATCAAAATACAGAAGAAACACCTTTTAAGATCATAAACTATGATACCTGGAAATTAAGTTAAATATAATGTCTAAATCAGCTAATAAAACAAACTATTCTGTAAGCAAATGCGAAAATTTGATATATAAAATCAAATTTATGTTAGCAAAATTTCTCTTGTACCTAAATTAATTATTTTACACAATGATAACATTATCATTCAGTTAACTAGGTCTAGTCTTCCTTGAAAATAAAATGAAAATTTAAATTTATTAAGTGCATTTAAACACTTTATTTATTTATTTATTTATTTTCCTTTTAAACATTTTAAGTGCATCACATATCTCTTTCTTCTTAGAATTTATTAGAGGTAAAATGCAGGTGTCAAATATATTTAATGACTTAACTGTCATGTTAAAATTGCACATCTTGATAAATGGTGGTCACTTCTGCATGGCTTATGGTAGTGTTATTTCATCAAAAAGTCTGAGGCATTTTCACTTCCTCCAGGTAAAAGCATCATGTGACAGGAAATACAAATAAGCCAATGCTTTAACAATGACCTTTGTGAAGATTTTATTTTAGTGACTGAAGGATACATTTTGAGTAGTAATCAGAACTTTAATTTTTTCATGTTGTTTCAATAAGCATGTAGATGAACATACAACAATTTTCCTAAAAAGTTTTTGGACCATCTTATTGTTTATTTTGATTCCACATCATCTATAGTCCCCAGGGAAAATCCATGAACTTAACTGTCAACAGAAAATACTCTGAAAATCATAAATGTGAATTTTCACTTTTTGAGCATATTCTTCCATTCTTCATTCTCACTCCAACTTTCTCAATATACCTGCTTTTCAAACTAAAAAAGACCCTCACTCTCTGTTACCTCCTTTTATCCCAGCCTATCACTACTTAATAATCCCTCCTCTCTGTCTCTCTCTCTCTCTCTACCCCCACCAGTTTATCCCAACCCTGCCCTCTTCAACTTCTATGGACAGAAAGCTGGAAATCACTCAACCACACATCTTAGTCCTGCAAATCCTGATCTGTAATCTTGGCAGTAACCTTTTCTTTATCCTTAGTGCATTAGTGAGGGTAGGCTTGCCTATGTTGCCATAACAAATAAATTCCCAAATCTCAGTAATTTAACCTAGTAAGATTTATTTGCTGTTTATATTGTACTCTGATAACACCTGATAATCCTTCTCTAAGTTATTGCTATTCCATTCTGTAACACATGGCCCTTAAAATTTTCACAGCCAGAGACAAGAGAGCATGAGCAGGTATACCCATTGTAAACTGCCCTATACTGGATATGACACATCACTTCAGCTCAGATGAGCCCAGATGCATGAATGATCAGCAAAAGTGGAGGGCAAGATCGATATTTGCTGAACACTAACAGTGTCTGCCTCACGTGGTTAGTCAACTCTACCTTCCTCAATGTCTATTTCAAACTTTTACCACTTTCCTTATGGCCTCAAGTCAACACTTATCCCCTCGCATTCTCTGTAGATTGCTCCTTCCTTCTTCCGTAAGAATGTTGAATGTTTTAGATTTGCTTTCCCTCACTTTCCAATCCCATTCACTCCTTATCACTTCTAACCACTCCAACATCAGCTTATCTACCCTCACCTTACATCACCAAGCCCATGCTCCCTAACTGACTCCTTAATTCTCTATCTTTAGACCTCTTTTTTTCTAGGATCTTTTCTTCAGCCCATAAGCATGGATTTTATAAAAATCTACCTAAATACTTTTTTAACCCCCTGTCTACTTCCTCTTCTTATCTTGAACTTCTGGATTCTTACCTCTCATACACTCATGATGCCATTGTAATCTAGCTTTTGCTCTCACTAGGTTTTTGAAATTTCACTTGTTAAGGTTCAAACACAAAGGACATTTCCACTGTTTCCCATTCTGCACTTATCTACTGCATTTGACTAGGCTAGTCAGTATCTAGTACTGAAAACTTTCTTAACTTGTACTAAAAAAGAACATACTCTTTTGAAACTTTTCCTATCTTTGCTTTTTCTCCCTCTCCTTAATGGATTTTTCTCCACCTGTCCTTTAAATATTGATATTTCTGGAGGCTTCATTCCCAGCAGCTGATCTTTTTTACTTTGCACTCTCTATGAGATAAGCTGTCCCAATCTCATGTTTTCTAAGACCAATTTTATGAAAATGGCTCTAAAACCTCTATATCTCTCATCAAGGTCACTCGTATGACTTTAAGACCTGATATACAATTGCCTGTTTTACCATCTCACTGGATGTTCTAAAGGCACCTAAAAGTCAAAAATTTTTAAAGTGAACTTATTTCCTCAACACCACGCTTCAATCCACACCTTTTCTTGAACTCTGTATTTCAGGTGATGACAACATATTTCACCCAGACATTAAAGCAAAGTCTTTGTCAACACTTCCTTCCATATTACCAACAGAAAGTCTTGACCTTCTCTCTTATCTACCAAATGACCAGCCAATGATGAGGCCAATCAATATCACTTAGTATATGTCTTACTCTGTTTTCTGCTCCTGTAACAGAATATCACACACTGGGTGGTTTATGAAGAGCAGAAGTATACTTGGTTCATGGTTCTGGAGGCTGGGAAGACAAAGAGCACAGCACAGGAATCTGGAGAGAGTCATCCAATGGCAAAAGGTTGGAAGCAAATCAGGCCAAACTCATCCTTTTTGTCAGAAACCCACTCTCATGATTACTAGCCCACTCCCCCAATAACAGCATTAATCCATGAGGGGCACAGACCTCATGACCTAATCACCTCTTGAAGGCCCCACTTCTTAACACTGTTACAATGGCAATTAAATTTCAACCTGAGCTATGGAAGGAATATTCAAACCACTACAGCAGTATATATTTCTTTTTTTGCTTTTTTTGACAATAAAACAAATCAACACATCTGAAAAGACTAAGATCGTAGAAAATACGTTCTTTGACCATAATAACAGAAGGAAATTTAGAAAATTCACAAATGTGTGGAAATTAAACATCACTCTCCTAAATAAACAATGAGTAAAAAGAAAAATCACACAGAAATTAAAGAGTACTTTGAGATAAAAATCAAAGCACAACATATCAAAATTTATAGATGTAGAATTCATGCAGTGCTTAGAAGAAAACTCATGCTTGTAAACACCTATATTAAAAATTTTTTAAATGTCAAATCAGTAATGTAAACTTCTACCTTAGGAAAATAGAAAAAGAAGAGCAAACTAAACCAAAAGTAAATATAAATAGGAAATAACAAAGATTACAACAAAAGTATATGAAATAGTGAATTAAAAAACAATAGAGAAAATCAACAAAACTAAAAGTTGATTCTATAAAAAGATCAACAAAATTTGCAAACCTTTATCTAGATTGGCCAAGAAAGAGAGAAGACCAAAATTACTAAAATCAGAAATAAAGCAGGGGTGCTATTACATTGTCATTATGGTTATTTATGGTGGTAAGTTTTAGTTTCTTTCTTTTTGTGTTTGTGTTTTTGTTCTACCAGTGGGTTTTGTTCATTCTTTTGTATTCATGGTCGTAGTTATTGCTTTTCAGATTCCAGATGCAAGGCTTCCTTGAGGATTTCCTGTAGGGCCGGTCATGTGGTGGTTAACGCCCATAGTTTTTGTTTGTCTGGAAAATACACTATTTTTCTCCCATTTCTGAAGGATGGACTTGCTGGGTATGGTGTTCTTGGCTGGCAGGGTTTATTCATTTATTTATTTATTAGTATTTTGAATATATCATCCCATTTTCTTGTTGCCTGCAGAGTTTCTATTGAGAAGTCTGCTGTTAGTCTAATAAGGGCTCTTCAAGATCAGAAATTTCTTTCTTCTGCTTGTTCTGGCCTTCTGCTTAAACTATCAGTTGTGTTTTTTATTTCATTGAGTGAATCTTTCAGTTCCATGAGTTCTGCTATGTTCCTTTCTAAGGTATTAATCTCTTTGTAAATTTTCTCCTTCATATCCTGGATATTTTTTCTCGATTCATTATGTTGCCTGAGTCTTCTCACATGTCGGTGAATTTCCGTAAGATTGTTGCTTGGAATTCCTTTTCAGTCATTTCAAGGGCTTCCTGCTCTATAGGGTCTGGTATCTGAGAATTACTGTATTCTTCCAGGGGTGTCATTTCTTGGGTTTTCTTATTTCTAGTATTTCTCTGTTGATGTCTGGTCATCTGTTAGAACAGTTTCTTTTATTACTCTGGAGTGGGTTTTGAGGATAAAGACTTCCTCTTCTTTTTCCAGTCTCTGCTGGTGACTCTGCTTGTGACAATGCAGTCAAATGCCTGGCAGACCACCTGCATGGTGGCTGTGGCTACTGCTGTGGCATTGAGCTGCTTTTGCAGTAGCTGTGGCTGTGGTAGGCCACTTGCACAAAAGTGGTGTTTTTGGTGTGCTCCTTGCCTGATTCCTGGATAGGATGCTGCCTTTGGCTCCTGACTAGGACCCTGGGAATGCTCTTTTTTCACCCCTGCTTCCAGGCAGAGGGGGCAGCGCTCAACTCCTGCCTAAGACCCTATGTGTGCTCTGTTTCTTGCTTGCTTCCAGGCAGAGGGGGATTCCCTTGGCTCCTGCCTAGGACCTCACTATGTTTCTTAAATCTATCTGTAATTATTTTTAGTCCCTCTTCCATAGATCAGATACTTTTCAATTCTCAGTTTACTTCAGCAATAATTTGCTAAGTGATCTACATGTACCCCTTCACACATTTTCAAATTGGTATCTTAAACATTTTCATCATATGTCTAAGTAAGTAGTTATAAAAATATAATTTTCAGTGTAATGTAAATCTCGATATTATACAGCAAGAGTCAGCAAACTGACTTTTGCATGATGCATGGCCCAAATCAGGCCCACCATTTATTTTTGTAAATAAAATTTTATTGGAAGACAGCAATATTAATTCATTTTCATATTGTCTCTGGATGCTTTTGTGCTACAGCAGCAGACTCTAGTAGTTACTACAGAGACTATGTGGCCCACAAAGTCAAAAATATCAGCTATTAAGTTCTTTTTACAAAACATTTGTGAAACCATGTTTTATAGTAAAACTCTTACTCCACTTTTTAAAAAGGTATCCTATGTAATCTACATACCATAAATATTCAAAGATACCACTGTTTATTTAAAAAATTTATAAACAAGACTTTCATGGTCAGAAATTATAGTACTTTTTTTTTCCTTGAATTCATATTTCCATTTTATTTCACTACCTATATTAGGATTTTCAGAGAAAGAAAACTAATAGGAGATATGTGGTTTATAAATCAATTTATTTTAAGGAATTGGCTCATGTGGTTATGGAGAATGGAAAGTCCAAAATCTTCATAGCTGACATCACATGTCAGCACAAGCCCAAAGGCCAGCAGGCTGCTGTAGAACAAAGAAAAGCTATGTCCCAGTTCGAAGGCTGTCAGGTAGATTTCTTTCTTGCTCAGGAAAGGGTTAGCCTTTTGTTCTATTCAGGCCTTCTACTGATTGGATGAGGGCTGCCCAAAGTAATGAGGGAAATCTGCTTTACTCAGTTTATTGATTTAAATGTTAATCTCATCCAAAAATATTCCCACAGAAACACTTGAAAAAATGTTTGATCCAATAACTGGGTACCCCAGTAGGGTTGACACATAAAATTAACCATCATACCACCTAATACTATTCTATTGTATGTCTTAGTTGAAATCTTTTATAAATGACTTTAATATACTTCCCTGCAGTTGGAAAAAAAGTATTTATATTAAAATTTTAAATTAAAATTTTTTTCTGACCATTTTGTTCTAAGTGTAAAAAATTTCTTCTGGATTCAGATGTTATTATGATTATTTGTATAAAATTGTTCAAAAATATCAAATAAATTAAATTTTTGATAGATTTTAAACATAAAGTCAAATTTTATTGGGAATTCACATTTTAGTAACATGGTTAGCAGCTTTCTCTTCAAATAGCTTATAAATATTTGAATGAACAGTACTTACTGCAAAACTGAAAAAGGATTTGGCATCAATTCTATTCCTATTTTTCATTTTTATAAATGTGAATAATACGAAATCTTGTTTTAATGTGGCAATGTCACTTGACTCTGTTATATACTCAAAAATTACATGGTAATATATCATTAAAAACCAAAATCATCTTTTGGTTGACAGCATGATTAGGTACTCTAACTTCTTTGAAATCAAAGAATAGGACAACACGTCAGTGTAATAAGCTGGTCTTATTTAGATTGTGTCAGGAATTACCATGTAAAATAATCAGATAAAAGAGGGTATTTCAAAAAGATAATAGACAAATAGAATTAAAAGATAATGCATATCTTTCCACGAACTTTTTGAAGTTCCCTTGTATATGTCCACCTTTCCTATGGGTTTGTGAGCCCCCAGAGACAAGAACAATGTGATATCTATCCTTGATTTCACAGTGATACATAATATTTGTCACATAATAGGTGCAACTTAATAAAAATTAAATATATGAATGTATTGCAGTTTGTTTTATAGTCGTTTTTATTATATCCAAAGGTAGATAAAAAATAAGGCTAGCACAAGGAATAAGAAATGTGGTGGCAGCCTACATGTAATTTTTTACAAAAAACAGAATTTCAAGCTAATATAAATATATAGAGAAAGATAACAGAGAATTGGTTACACACTGTGGGAGTGGGTTAAGCAAGCTGAAATCCACAGCCTGGGCATCAGGAAGGAAAGATGGTGAGCAAGCTGGAGTCCCGTGGGCATGACCACAGGCAGCAGCCAGTCAGGAAGGCAGATTCAGGGGAAAGGGAGCATAGTACACCTGGCTGCTGTTTGCAGTTTCCCAGCTCAGAGAAAATCTAAACTTTCTTTTAAAAGTCCTTCCAACAGATTAAACCCTGCCCATTCAAAATAATCTCTCTTTTGATTAACTTAAAGTTAGCCCATTTGGAACTTCAATTACATCTGTGAAATCCCTTCACAGCAGCACTTAGATTAGGTTAGAGTAACTGGGAGAATGTGTGCTTATGCCACAGAATGGTGGCTGTCTACCTCTGTCCTCTCTCATCCTTTAGTTCACCCTATCCAGAAACACACTAGAGAGGGAACTCTGCAAAAGTAGTTTGGCCTAGCCAAGTTGGCACATGAAAAGGCCATCACACCTCTCTAGTAATTTAATAAAAGTAAGCAAATAATTCCACAGACAAGTATACTGAAGAATCAGTAGTTAAATTCATTCTTTGCTTTCTCATTTTCACATCAAATAACATCATCTAGTTAAAGAATGAGCTGTTTTTCTCTTCCCTTCTCTTTTAACCTGAGTCACCCAGAAACTTAAGCCTGAGATAAAGGTTTTAAGAGCCTGCAACCTCAGCCTCAGGAGCAGGAATGAGAGGAAAGGAGAGAGAAGATGCAATCAAAGGCTGCATTATCAAGCTGGCCACTAACTGGATCAGGTGCAATGGACAGCTTAATCTCTTGGGAACATCTTCCACAAGAGCATATAAACAAATGATTCTTAGGGCAGCCAGGTAAGGGAAGGTACATAACTTACCTGATACCCCCATTTCATATTGCTTCTCCTCAAGAGCATTATTCCCCAATTTTATGTGGCTAATGCATAGTGCACCTGCACAGTCCTGCTGTTTCTAGCACCTCAGAATCACTCGAAAAGCACCCAGGTGGGAAACAAAGGTTTGGGCAGCGGCATGAAGATGATCGGAGTTCATGTAGCAGGGCACCATGGCAGCATTTGGGCAGAAACTGGTCCAAGGCTCCAAATGTGATGTAAGTCATTGAGATCATCTGAAGCATCAAGTAGCCTTTCTTAGACTTATTTGCTGTCTATGTGCTCCCAGACACCTGTCCTGCTGCAGTAACTCTCTAAACACAAGGATTTAATAACCTGACTTGTGTTCATAGAGAAAAAAATATTCAAGATGTGAAAGTGGCTATGAGCAAAGCAACTCAGGCACAGGAAGGAGCTCACCAGATGAGAAGCTGGTCCTCTGAGACGATGTTCCTGTCTAAGGTGAATTACCTTCATTCCTCTGCCCTGTTCCTGGAGAGGGGTTCTGGGCAGAACCTGGGCATCACTTCTGTTTTTGATGAGGAGCCCAAGCTAAACATAAGGAGAACTTTTTCAAAGTGCAGAAGAATGTCTATTTAGAGATAATATATAAATTAATTGTAGAGTTGAGTAAAATACAGCTAACTCATCAATTTGCTTTTAACCTTGACTCCACACGTCGTATTTCTTGAACAATTCTTCTACAGCCCCACAATGTCGGACTCAGTTTCTTCACTCTTCAAGTTATGTCCACTTAACAAGCGTGATGGTTCCAAATAGGCATTGTTTCATCCAGAACTCTTGGAGGAAATAATCAGAATAGCCCGATGTTAGCTAGGGGCAAAAGCAGGGAAGATGTGGAAGTCAACTTCATTTTGTCTCAAGACTATGTATCTCTTTTAATCCTCTTGCCAGCTGGGTAAATATAATCTGAAAGGAAATTGGTATTAAGAAGAAATTCAAGAAAATCCTCTAATTCAGAAGCTGAATAAGTTATTTCTGTATTAGTTTGTTAGGGCTGTCATAACACAGTATAACAGACTGGGTGGCTTAAACAACAGAAATTTATTTCTCATAATTTGGGAGGCTAGAAGTCTGAGATTAAAGTGTCCGCAGGTTTGATTTCTCCTGAGGGCTCTTTCCTTGGCTTTTAAGTGGCTGTTTCCTTCCTGTGTCTTCATATGGCCTTGCCTCTGTGTCTGTGTCCTAATCTCTTATAAAGACATCAGTCATACTGGATGAGGGCCCACCCTAATTATCTCATTCAACCTTAAGTACCTCTTTAAAGTCCCTATCTCCAATTTCTCACATTCTGAGGTACTGTGAGTTAATATTTCAACATATGAATTTGGTGGGGGGTGGGGAGGAGAAGACACAATTTAGTCTATAACAATCCCTGATTAATCAAATGACTGAATTTTACCTTAATTATATTTATGGTTTTGTTTTCTGACCAAAATCTTATTTTTCCCCTTCATCTTCACTCAGATCATGGAATATCTTATTCTAGGCTTAACTGTTAATTGTTTAAGACTACCAAGGAAATGCTTTATTAAATTTCCTGTGTACTTGCCCCATGCCAGCACTGCTAATTGCTAAATGTAGCCAAAACTGCTCTTGCTAAATGGGAAGACTTTATATATATATATATATATATATATATATATATATATATATATATATATATATATATAAAACCAATGATCAAAATAAATATAGGTACACAGATGTGTAGAGAACTTTGTGCAAACCTTTACCATGGAACACATCATATTTGATGTTTTGTAATTTTTATGTGTTCATCTCCTGTACTAATTCGTGAGTTCCTGGAGAGCAAGGGTATGTCTAATTCAACTTGGATTTGTAGAGTAAAATATAACTTTAGCATGCGCAATTTGTTTCTGTACTAATGCCATTTCAAGTAAGGGAGCTTCTAAGGTGCCAGGCAGGTGGGGCCAGGCACACTAAATTCCAGGAAGAAAGGAACCAGCCACCGGTTGCAGGGACCAGCTCCTTATCTAGAGGCCGCCTGGCCTGGCCACATGAAAGATAAACAGTTGGGAAATATACTGTTCCTTATCGGTGTGCCAGCCCGCTAAAGACCACCCATAAATCTAAAGGTCATCTCAGATAATCCTAAGCAGTATACAACTAATCCTGTTGCAAAAGTCTGCCTAAAAAACTGTATAAAAAGTGCTTGTGTTAAGAGCTCGGGTTCGCTTTTGTCTTGAAGACAAAACTCCTCTTGCTTGATTGCATTGGTCTCTGTCTCATGGTCTTTGTGAGGTGAGCCATCCCAACGTGTGGGGTTTGTGCTCGGTGCGCAGATCTTACAGACTGAGTACCAAATACAGTACTGGGAATGTGCATAGTGATTTCTCAATAAATATTGAATGAAGAAAGATCAGTTAAAAATCATCCCATAGTTTTTGCTGCATTTCAAATGAGTATGTGTTTATTTTCCTTTAGTTGGTGTAAACATCCTTTAGACCTTTCAGTGAGCATAAAGGAATTGAACAGTGTTTGTGAAAAGGACATGAGTTTTGGGGTGCCAGGGCCAGAATGTAGTGGATTGAATGGCCCCCCAAAGTCACTGCAGCTTAGTCCCCACTGTAACTGTTGAAGGTGAGAAATACTATTATGATAATTGAAAGGTGGGGCCTTGAAGAGGTGATTACATTGTGAGGACCATGCCCTAGTTCATGGCTATGGTTCTGAGGGCTTTGAAAGGAGAGCCTGTGACAGTCTCTGTCTGCTCCAACATTCTCACCATGTGATAACCTGAGTCTCTGCAGTCACCACCAGGACAAGACCCTCACCAAATGTGTTCCCCGGACTTTGGACTTCCCAGCCTCTGACACTGTAAGCAATACATTTTTGTTTTCTTACAAATTACCCAGTTCCAAGTATTTTGTCATAATCAACAGAAATAGACTAAAACAAACAGAAATTCAATTTTATTCATGTTTTTAGCAAAGAATGCTCTCAACATCCAGATGGGGGGAAAGAACAAAATGAAAGAAAGAACCTCCAACTTTTTGAGCTTTCTGTCCTTTATTGTGCAAAGCAGCTGATACTTTAAATCCATTTCCTCATTGTCAGTGATTGAAAGTGAATGCCAGTGTTTGGAGGGAGGAAGCATCTTGTTCTATTTAGAACTCCTTTTCCTGTGCAGGAAGCTGCTTTTTTCCCCTTGCCTCCCAGAAAACTGGGCTGTGTACTAACAGACCTGTGCCTTGTCTTTTACTACTTGCTAACTCTTCTCACCAACTATCTTCATTTTTATTTTACTATCAGCTGGACTATCACACTAGCTGGCAGTGATGTTGGAAATGCTTGTCTGTTCACTTTCAAGTTGCTAATGCAGATGGTTAGTTCCCATAAAACATCTTCCTTATTTGACCGAACATACCCATTGGAGACAGCAGAGGAGCATAGTGATTTGTGACCCTCATTGTCAGTTTCATCTTCCTTCAAGTGTAAATTATATATATTCATGGACAAAAAGACAAATTATTTTTATACTTATATATGAAAAATCACAACGCTAAGAAGTTTTAGAGCATGGCATTAGTTAAATAGATTCTGTCTTCTGAGGTTATCAGTAAATATTCTTTGGACTGAAAACAACTGAAAAGTAAAAATATTAGAACTGATAAGTAACAACCAACGATTGCTATAGAAAAGCTAGCAATAGGAAAACAAATGTTATTTAAGTGTCTAGATACACCTGAAATTTTTAGGGACATTCCACAGAGAAGGAATAAAAGTCAGTTATCAATAAAGCCAAAATGTTATATAAACACAAAGCATATGCCATAGATTAAAATAACATTTAATTCCACTGAGATAATTCTCTAACTGTAACCCAGAAATATTAAAAGTTCAATCTTGGGGCCGGCCCCGTAGCGCACTCGGGAGTGCAGCGCTGGGAGTGCAGCGCTGGGAGTGCAGCGCTGGGAGTGCAGCGCTGGGAGTGCAGCGCTGGGAGTGCAGCGGCGCTCCCGCCGTGGGTTCGGATCCTATATAGGAATGGCCGGTGCGCTCACTGGCTGAGCGCGGTGCGGGCGACACCACACCAAGGGTTGTGATCCCCTTACCCGTCACGAAAAAGACAAAAAAAAAAAAAAAAGTTCAATCTTTATTTTCCACGTATAGAATTTATTGATACATTTTAGATGATAACCACCAACATCCTATTCTCCATGAAGTACAAAGAAATGCAAGAAATGTACTTTGAAACACAGGTAAGGTATACTTTTTGTTGATAAATGTGATCCAGGAAATTCATGGTTCCAAGCCTTTACAAAAATCATCCAAAATAAAACTAGTCTACACAGGCTTGGGAACAAAAGAAATAAAGCTGGTTAAATAAGTATTGATCAAAAAATGAGAAATTATATACATATGTCACTTATGTAGAACAAATTGGTGTTACTGCTTGTGCAACTACCTTATTTTTTACAAACTTATTTAGTAAATACTTCTCTTAATAATCATAAGAAACCTATGAGGTAGGTGTTATTCCCTATTTACATATGAAAATCTGAAGCTCAGGGAGGGTAAATGACCCAAGACCACACAACTAGAAGAGTTAAACTTGAACTCCTACCTTCTGAATTTATACATCACAACTCCTTATGATGAAAGGGGCTTAAATATTTGCTTTTAATGTTTAAAATTGGAAATCACCATCAGAACATTATAACACCAAATATCTCTCACATAATGTTCTTATCTTTGCCTACTGGCAACCTTTAACTTCACTCAAACCCCACTCACGTGCCCCATTCATCACTTCATAAAGTCATAGAGCTGAGAGACCCATATCTCTCCTTTAGTTTCTGAGAAAACAGAGACCTGGAGAAATAAACATGTTTTGTCCTAGGGAATCCAAGTAATTATTGGAAAATTTCCAATAGGACTTAGCTTTCTCAATTTCCATTTCAGCGGTCTTCCCATTGTGGTCCTAATTACTCACATAATCATTCAAAAGTATTTACTAAAAATCCATTCACTTAGGTGGCATAAAACTTCTGTCATTTACTCTGACTTGTAAGTGCTTTATAATTCAGTTGGAGAGATATAAAGATAGGAATAATAAATTAAATGTCATCAAATTGTTACCCGTTGTTACACATATTGTTTCTACAAAACACAGGCTTTGGTAATGACTGTTGGGTAGAGCACTGAGCTGAGCAGGACCGAGTAGACAGCAGAGTAGACAGTGCATGAAAATATAAGAAGCACAGCTCAATAGTGAGCTAACACCAAGGACAGTTTGCTTTCATTCTCATACTTACAAGAACTTTCCTTTGTGAAGATAGAAGAGAGAATGGTCAGGGCTGTTATTGTTTCCATTTCAACAGTGACAGTGCACAGACACCTGAGTCAAAGAAAAAAGACCTAGATCTTTCTAAAGATGCGGTGAGGCAAGAGTGATTATGTAATAATTATTGCTGACTTGTTTGGTAGTTCTCACAAGAACTTGGCCAACAATTTCTAATTTTTAAAAGCAGGTTGCAAAAACAAAAAGTTGCTAGTCTAATGGGAATAACATGATGACTCTCAGGAATCAGGAAAGGGATTGGTCTGGCTGGAGCAAAAAGCCTGAACAGACCTGGAGAAAGAAACCAGCTAGCAAATTCATCAGGCTTCCCTGGGATTTTTGCCGTTGTTTTGGTAAAGTTTAAATTAAAATGGAATTCAGTCTCATTCTTTTTTCCTAAATTTCCTATAGAAAAAAAAAAAGTGTAGAGGGAGAGGTGGGGGCAGGAGGGGAGTGGGCAAGCAAGAAATAAATCACTGAACATCTAATACCATGGAGATTAGATAGAGATCCTTCCTGGCCTGCCCTAGAATCCAAAACTTACTACCTTGTCCTTTAAATTTTGTAAGGAACATTATCTTCCTTGATAGGAATCAATGGATCGCAAATATATGTGTAATGAACAGACTATTTCTTGTTTTTGGCCGGGTCTGAAAACCAAAGAAACTCTGAACCTTCAAAGAGCAACATTTAAATAATGAAATGGAAACAATAATAGTAATATGAGGAGCCTAAAAAAACTTTAGTTTAATTACAATTACCCAGTTAAGCCAATGGATAAAGAAAAGCCAGATGCAAATAAAGAGCAGATGCAGGTCCCGCTTCCTTACAAAAATAATGCATGCATTTAAAACAATCAAATCGTATTATAAATTGTTATACAAACAATATACAGAAATGGGTTAGGAAATAAAGAAAAAGATGCTAACAGAGTGAAACTGGAAAATTAACATGACTATAGCTAATTTGAGACCTGTGTAAATAAAACAGCTATCACAAATCCCCCAACACTGCAACTTTGTAATACTCTAAGTAACTTTTTGGTGTATTTTTTTAAAGCATGAGCAACAGGTAAATATATCTTAACAGAATTAGAAAACAAAATTTCTAATGACATTTAGAGCATATTGTAATTAATTATTAGTCCCTCCAGATGAAAATGCTCTTAGAAAAATGCTTAGGTGGTAATAGGTTCAAAGTTGAGTTATTTTCAATAAACTGAAAGACTTGCATTTAAGAATAGAATGAAGAAATCCCAGGGCAAAAATGTTTTTAAAAGTTTTTTATAAGTTTGTGGTAAAAAATTCATGAAAACCTTACAATCTGGCTAAAGTCTAGCAAAAATAAATAATAGAAATTTATGAAGACACAAAATTAAAATCTTAAACTAAAATAATAGAAATTGTATGGCAAGTAGAAACATAAAGGCAGAAAAACAAAACAAAACAAAGAATGCTATGCTTTTATTCCTGAACGTTTCAGAAATTTATTAGAAAATAAATACATAGAACTATTCAAAATTTTAAGGCAAAGGTAGTAAATAGAAAATTAGAATAGATTAAAGGACCTTGTGTTGTGTGTGTGTGTGTGAGAGAGAGAAACAGAAAAAGACCGTACAGAACCAACAAATAAGGTTTTGTGGCTAGATTTAAAACAACTGCAAATTGATCTTTCAAGCTCAACAGTAAGATGACCATGGGGTTTTAGATGAAAACCTATACTCTACAGGGTCACATACTTTCTTTCAAGTATAACAGTGCATAGTTGTGGATTACTAGTGCTGTGAAGACGTGGCATTGCACAGCTCATTATGACAAATTCATCAAACCATGGATCAAATCTCACCTCTCTTTTATGAGTCTAAGTTTTATATTACATGTTATATAAAATGTAGATGCACTTTTGAGATACCGAAAGATCCAGTCACCTTTCAAAGCACACTCACTTTTAATACAGTGAGGGAAAAAAGGAATGTGAAGAGAGAAAAACGAAAGAAAAAGAAAATCTTTCTTGTCAATACAGTGATTATGATGAAAGAACTATAGGAAAGGCAGGAATGAAGTACATTGGAGTCAGACGTCTACGTGATTAAAGGACAGATTTTGAGTGGAAAACAGTGGGATACTGGTAATTAAAATTCCATGAACTAAATTTTATTTCATTAAAATATCATAATGAAAATAGAGTGGCTTGGTAGATGCAAGGGAATCTACCCTAAAACTATTTTATAAAAATTAGAACTTTTGTTAAAGACAATGTGTTATCCTGAATGGGCATGATGCATGCATTTCTCAAGGTCCATCCATCTATGTTTGCTAATTGTGAAAAGGGAAGAGGCTGAAAAGTATAAAAAAGAGGGTGGACAATATAGTTACTTATTTCTCCCTCCACGCATTTTTCAGATCTAACATTATGTGTGGCTTAAAAATCGATCAACAAACTGGTAGAATGGAGAAACAGCAGGGACAAGGGCGAGGGGGACAGGGAAAAAAATGTTTTCTGGTGACTCAGCTATAGGTGACCAGATTGCTTCAAAACATGATAGAAGAGGAAATTTGAAGATTGGCTCCTTGAAATATTTTTCAGGTGATTATTTTTGACTCTTTGCCTAAACTTTCATAGGATGAGGTACACCAAGCAATTGCCTCAGGCTGCCTGAGACCATGCCCGCCTATAAATAGATGTGATTGGTGACTGGTATGGCAAAGTTTCCTGATGTACTGCTTCTGCTATGTTAATGGGGTTATAAACAAGAAAAACTACTCCCGAGGCCAGTATTTTTCACAAGTTATAGAAAACCAGGCAAATCTTAGTCTACACAAATAACTACTGTACTTTCCATTTTTAACTTCTGACTCTTCCAATTCAGTTGATGGTCAGGTTGTCTGTGACATAGTGGCGTTGCTAAGCAACAAGGGAAGTCAGTGCTACTCACCAGCATGAGAAGCTGCTGCTGTCCGGAAGCATTCACAAACACCTGTATTTGTCTATAAATACCTAGCACCTATCACTGCCTTCAGGCTGAGAATCACAAATCATAGCAAAGCCTATTAATAATACCTAAGAAATGAATATTAGATTTTGATGAAAATTTTTCTGAGAAGGGGCCTAATGGTTTCATAGACTACAAAGAGTTCCAGTCCATAAAAAAGTTTCATCATCACTGGACTAGAGACTAAAGAGTTCTATAAAGTCAGAACCGAATTTTGGAAGGTCAGAAAATGTACCTATCTGTATTAGATGTCATGTACAAAAGAAAATTGTGAGGTTTGACCAATTTAAAAATATTGACGTGATGGGAATTCTCCATTGTTCTACCTCTGGGAATGTATGCAAGGCCAACGCAGAGCTAGAATTCTCCGTGATATCTGCTTGTGTTTCATCATTTTTTGTTACTGTTTCTCACCATTCTGTGTTGAATTCCTTCCTGCTGTTTTTGCCCTGACTGTTATCATGTGCCACTTTCAAATGTTTATCTATGTCACTGTATTATTGGATTAAACATTATTATAGCATTACTTCTCATTTTGCTATTCCTGATACTTTTTTTATATTTTCCAATATTAACTATCTTTGTTTTCTTTTGATATATTCATGTTAAAGGGATTCTTTTTTTTTTTTCTTTTTTGTCTCACCACAACAAAAGACTGATAAAGACTTCTTTTTACCTTCATTTTTGAAAGATATTTTTGTGAAAATAGAATTCTGGATTAATAGGTTTTCTTGCTGTTGTTTTTTCTCCCCCCATCTTTTAAAGATTTTGCTTCATAGCTTTCTGGTTTGTGCTGTTTCTGTTGAAAAATCTGCTGTCATTTTTACCTTTGTTCCTCTGTACATAATGTGTCTCTTTTTCTCAGGCTGCTTTTAAGGTTTGCCTTCATAACTGGTTTTAAGTAACTCGATTATGATATGCCTTGCTGTAGTTTTCTTCATGTTTTTTGTGCTTGGAGTTTGTTGAGCTTCTTGGATCAAATAGTTTATAGTTTTTATCACATTTGGTATTTTCTAAATATTCATAAATAAAAATTAAATTCAATACCCTTCTCTATTCAAATTATTGAAATATACTTTTTTTAGTTTTGCTTTTTTATGAATTTTATTTCTATATAGTTTAGCTAATTATAGTACTCAATCCATGGCACACTATCATCCCTAGTCTGTTTTATCTGAAGCTATTAATTTTTCCACTTCTGCCTTTCCTTCTAGCCCCCAATCACCCATTGGAACCCAGTCTAATGTATTTAATACATGGATTCAATATGGATATGCTATTATAATATATATAGTTTGCAGCATGTTTTGTTTTAGAAATATTTTCTAATATATTCTTGCTTTCCTTCTCGCTTTTTTCCACACGACATCACGTATTTGGAATATACTCATAGTAGATATAACACACACACCCACACACTCATACACATGCATGCACACACACATCAAATTGAGTGCTACTTATTGCTACATAGTATAGTTGAGTGATATGTTTTCACCATATGAACTTCCCAACCCCCTAGACACTGCTCCAATAGGACATACAAATCCATATCTCCTCATGGACCTATGGAAGAGAGTTTCTGGGACATACGAGAGTACTCAAAATGTTTGTAGAAAAATAAAATTAAAAGATAATACAAATCTTTCCATGGACTTTTTGAAGTACCTTTGTACTAAGAGGGATTTCTGGGTCAGACGGATATGTCACTGAGCTATTTTTCAGAAAGTCTGCACTTGACACTCTTACTAGGAATTTATGAAGGTTTCTATTTCCCCATATACTTTTTAAAACATAGTGTTATTGAACATTTAAAAATTTATTTTAGTTTTTATGGGGAATAGTAAAACTTTATATGCATTTTTCTGATCACTTGATCAGCTGACCAAGTCAATCTTACATAACAAAGCATTCTTTTGTGATTTGCCTATATGTGTCCTTATCAAAATTAATGATTTCTAGCCAATTAAGAACATCACAGACAAAGTTGTTAAAGGAAGAGTCACTGGAGGAAGTTATTAGTGATGCCTAAATCTGAGAAGAAAATAGTATCTAAAATTAACAAAGAATCATCATAAATTAGCAAGAAACTAAGGGGGCAACACAATAGAAAAATGCCCCTCTTTGCCCCAATAACTTTCTTTTCTTTGAAGTCTGCTCTGTTTAAAATTAATACAGCTCTTTCTTTTGATTAGAGTTTGCATTCTATATCTTTCTCTATCCATTTACTTTTAATCTATATTTGCTTTATATTCAAAGTGGTTTTCTTGTAGACAACATAAAATTCAGCCTTATTATTTGATCCACTCTGACAATCTCTGTCTTTTAATTAGTGCATTCAGGCCATTGATATTCAAAGTGATTGAAGTGATTTTTAATATAATTGGATTAATATCTACCATATTTGTTACTGTTTCCTATTGCCCATGTTCTTAATTTCTATTTTTGTTTTCTATTCTTGTTTGCCTTTTGTGGTTTTAATTGAGTATCTCCTGTAATTCCGCTTTCTCTCCTTTCTTAGGGTGTCAATTATACTTTTTAAAAAAAACTTTTTTAATTGGATTATCCTAGGTTTTGCAATATATATTTATAATTAATCCAAATCCACTTTCAAATAATTCTATACTGCTTCATGGGTAGTGGGAGTAACTTATAAGAACAAAATAATTCTAATTTCTCCCTCTCATCATTTGTACCATTGTTGTTATTCATTTCACTTGTATATAAGCATACATAATTAAATCTTTGCTATTATTATTTTGAACGAATGTTATGTGTTAGATCAATTAAGAATTTTAAAAAGCTTTTATTTTACCTTCACTTATTTTTTCTTTGATGCTCTCTCTTCCATTCTTTATGTACATGTGAGTTTCTGACTGATAATTTTCCTTCTCTTTAAAGAACTTACTGTTTAGCATTTCTTCCAAGACAGCTACTGGCAACAAAATTTTTCTTTTTTGTCTGAGAAAGCTTAATTTCTCCTTCACTTTTGAAGGATAATTTCACATGGTATAGAATTCTAGACTGATGTTTTATTCCTCTCAACACTTTCAATATTTCACTCTACTTTCTTCATGCTGCATGGTTTCTGAGAAATCAAATGTAATTCTTGCCTTTGCTCCGCTATAGGTAAGAATTTTTTCCTCTATCTTCTATCAGAATTTTTTCTTTGTCTTTGATTTTCTGTAGTTGGAATATGATATACCTAGGTGTAAGGGTTTTCTTTGTTTTTGGCATTTATTCTGCTCGGTGTTCTTTGATGGTCCTGGACCTGTGCATTGGTATCTGGCATTAATTTTGGGAAAATGCTCAATTGTTATTGTTTCAAATATATCTTCAGGGTTTTTTTTTTCTTTTTTGCTTCTTCTTCTGGTATTTCTATTACATGTACATCACAACTTTTATAGTTGTCTCACAGTTCTTAGATATTCTCTTCTTTCTCTTCAGTCTTTTTTCTCTTTGCTTTTCAGTTTTGGAGTTTTCTATTGAGATATTCTCAAACTGAGAGATTCTTTCCTTAGTTGTGTCTAGTCTACTAATAAACCCATCAAAAGCATTCTTCATTTTTGTTACAGTAGTTTTGATCTCTAGCATTTCTTTTTTGTCGTTCTTAAGATGTCCATTTTCTGCTTATATTACCCATCTGTTTTTGCATGCTCTCTATTTTATGCATTAGAGCCTTTCATATATTAAGCATAGTTGTTTCCCTGATGTGATAATTCCAATATTTTTGTCATATTTCACTCTGGTTTTGATGCTTGCTCTGTCTCTTCAAACTGTGTTTTTTGCCTTTTTGTGTGCCTTGTAATTTTTTCGACAGCTGAACGTGATATACTGGGTAAAAGGAATAGCTATAAATAAACCTTTAGTAATGCAGTGGTAAGGTGGGGGAAAGGAAGCATTCTGTAGTCCTATGATTAAGTCTCCATCTCAGGGAGCCTGTGTCTCTGGACTGCAAACTTCACAAGTGCTTCTCAGCGTTTTCCTCCCACCTTAGGTGGGACAGGATGACTAGACTGGGCTGGAGTTGGATATTTCCCTTCTCTCACAAGGAAACCTAGAGAGGAAGGAATTTGGGTATTTTCCTTTCTCCAAGTGGAAGGCTAAAGCTGGCTGGGGTTCAGTATTTCCCTTCCTTCAGGTCAATTTAGCTTTGATAAAACCTATGCAGGTTAGACTCTGGCTAAATAGTTTCTTCGGAGGGCAGACCTTGTTAAAAAGAACAAAATACTCTATTTCAAGATTGTTTCTTTTCCCCTCCCACTGCCAGAAGCAGGAGGGAATTTTTCCTTGCTATTCACTATGAGAAACTGGTAGAGCTCCAGGAAATAAAACTCACAGAAGTGTGTACCCCTAACACCCATGACTGAGCCCCTCTAGAATTTTGATCTCTTTGACTTGTCCACACTGAGACTGTTGCAATTTGTGCATTGCAGTTCAGATTTTTCTACCCTGGCTCTGGTTCTTGTGAATACTTCTACTCAGGTAAGTTGCGGTTCTCTGTATTTGCCTGTTTGCCTCTTCAGTTTTGGGGGCAGTGGTTTGCCCTGTGACCTTCCTTCTCTTAAGAACCTAAGATGAGTTGTTGAATTTCAGTTTGCTCAGGTTTTTACTTCTTGCTAGGACAGAGTGGCAACTTCTAAGCTTCTTGCATGTCAGACCAGAAACTAGAAGTCCCTAAATCCTTTTTAATGCCCTATTTCCTCTCTATGTTAATCTTGCTACTAATTTTACAACTGCTAGCAAAAAATATGTGAAAGAGTCTGATAGGTGCAAAGACTGCTTATCCATTATGTGTTTTCCAATATAAAAGTAATGTTAATGGACAATAATAAAAATGCAGCTTTATAAGTTTATATAGTAAGACTTATATTCCTTCCTTAATTTTCAATGCAAAACTCTGACTTGAATGTAATTTTATAAATTATGAATAAAGGATCTGAGCTTAGCACAGGTGTCTTACTTTTCCTGAATCAGACAGATGAGTGAAAGGCAGAGTCAGAATTGGACCTTATATTTCTTTCCTCAGTATGCTGTACCATATGACACAAGTAATATTATTTCATTACTTGCATTGGCAGAAAAGCCTTGTCTGCTCTGATGTATCATATGGCAAACAATGACAAGCCACTGTTGAAAATATCTGAATCTACGAAAGGTTTTTATAGTACCAGCACTACTGGATAAGAAAGGTAACCATGCATAATGTTTTAATGTTTGATTTGTAAAAGAATATGCTATGGCTGTCAGGCAAACTGGATTGTGGTAACAAGAGCATTAATAATCCCCTATTGACAATATGTTTCTAATATTACCATTGTCTGTCTTAAATTATGTTTTTCCATGGCTCAGCTTATATCATTATAAATTCTCTGAGTTGGAACAGTTATGCCAGACCCACGTGGAATTTATAAAAGCTTTCCCTTGCAGACAAAAGTTGGCAAGCACATGTTTGAGACAAATGGAAGAGGTACTATGGCATTTGTGAGGCTCTGAATATTAGGAACATATGACCACTGATGACAAATAGACTAAGAAAAACTACAAATGTGCATGACATACCTCTGATTTTCCAAAGCTATGGTGTGGGAAGATTGGAAAGTCTTGATTTGTTGCCTCTATTACAAAGAATCTTCTCACCAAGATGAAAATAACAAAAGAATCTAAGTACACCTCTAAATATTTAAAATATGCACAGATAAAACAATTATAAAACAATTAAAACCTGTCTGATTTTTGTTTTTGAAATACATATTTTTAAATAAATATTTAGAATTACCTCCACATTTTTGAGAAAGGATAAAGCTTATGTTGCCCAATAAGCGCTGAGCACAATAGATGAAAAAGTTTAAAGGAGTAAGTAGATTTTGTCATGTATTCTTTAATTTTTTTATGATACTCAATAAAATAAGAGACCCAGCAATACAGATAAATAACTATGGGAGATGACATATGCGACTTACTGAGATAACCCATAGACATTGTTTTTATTTGGTTCAAATGAGCTGCATTAAACGTCACTGGTATTTTTTTTTTTAATTTTATTTTGTCGATATACATTGTGGTTGATTATTGTTGCCCTCCCTCCTCCCGCTTCTCCCTCCCCCCCAACAATGTCCTTTCTGTTTGCTTGTCGTATCAACTTCAAGTAATTGTAGTTGTTATATCTTCTCCCCCCCCCCCGGGTATTTTTGTGTGTGTGTGTGTGAATTTATATATTAATTTTTAGCTCCCACCAATAAGTGAGGAATACTTCTCAGCGATAAAAACAAATGAAATACTGCCATTTGCAACAACATGGATGGACCTTGAGAGAATTATATTAAGTGAAACGAGTCAGGCACAGAAAGAGAAACATGACTGGTATTTTGTGAAGATCAGTGTTATCTTCAGGTTTCGGTAAATCATTAGAGCTTGAAATAGTAGTTGTCTCCAAATGATTCCTTTCTCTTTGTTTATCTCCAGGTGACAAGTCCTAGCTCCTGCACCTCTGTAATTCTCACTCTCTCCATTACTGCTGTCATTGCTTCAATAATTCTTTCCTGAGAGTAATTCTGAGCCCTACTAAAGTAACAAATAATGTAGCCTCCTAACAAATCTTCCTACAGTACCTGAAATCTTTTTTATACATTTTCTCATATTAATTCTCATCTAGAACAATTCTGATGAAGATTTTTCCTTTCCTAATCAAAATTTGCAAGCCTATAAATGGCCTGAGGATAAATCTGTTATAGTCCAGGTCGTTTCACCATGCCACTCTGGCTGCTTTTTCTGCTGTGCCTCATTATGTGTGCATGGATTTTAATTGCCTGAGTAGTCTTCAAGCAACATGAGGGCGGGATACATTTCTAATTGGTCTTTCTAGACACCACATTTGTTTAACACTGAGGGCTTTATTTGTGTCCTGATCAAGATTAATTCATACTCATTCCAGCCAAGGTTCATTTGCTTCCAATTTCATTATATTTAAATATTTGTCTTCAGGGAATAATCCAAGGTATAATGATGGAAAACATCAGTAATTACAGGCATTCTATTTTTTCACAATTCTGATATGTACAAATTTCATCTACAAGGATTTAGTTCAGCAACATCAGTGTATCAGCAACACTGTTAAAATTTCAAATTTCAATTACCATTATGTAATTTTATAAGATACAAACTTAACTGTTTTCTCTCAGTCTACGAAGCGCTAAGTAAATAGCAGATGCACAACATGGCCAATGTCTTGACCAATGACGTCGCCTCTTTCAAAGTCTATCAGTGATTGGTCACTGAACATGTGTTATTCAGTTCACCCACAGATAGCAAAGGGTATAGTTGCCTTCCCTCCTTGTCTCCCAGTGATAAACCCACATGATATTTCATAACAATGGATACTCAAAAGAGGGGACTGACCAACAAACATCAAAGTGCAGCAAACAAGTGAAAAATATGGCTGAAGTGAAATTTAATCGAATATTAATAGAGTTATAGAAGAAATAGCTGACCGTGGAAATATTCCCATGGCCACCATTGGAGAAACTCTAGACATGCAGCCAGAGGAACTTAGTGAAGGTGAACTTATAGACATAAATGAGGAAAATGTTGTGACAAAAAGGATGATAATATCCCAGAGAGAGCAATGCTAGAAAAACACTTCTCATTAAAGAAGCTCTCAGAAATTTCACCAGACTACAAGCACAAAGGATAAAATGTCAGAAGCATATCTAAACTTAGAAGTAGGACAATTCTCCAAGGCTTAGAAAAGATGGTAGCTCTGTATCCTAAGTTATACAACAAGAGGTAGGCTAGAAGTATTCAAGCAACCACTCTTGACAAATATTTCAAAAGAAAATAAAACACTTTAATTCTGGATGTGTCTGATGGTTTAAATTACAGTGTATTAAGTAAATATTAGTTTCAAAGGGATTTTCATTTTTTTATACTTTAAAACTTACATTAAGAGGGTTTTAAACATTTTGACACAAATTTTATAATCCCATCATCATTGTAATTTTCCCAAATGATTATTAAAACCGTTTTGCACAATTTCAGTTTGTATGATAATTTCACAGCCCCACACTACTGGGCAAACTAAGGACTGCCTGTGTGTATGCATATACTTATGAGGGGTCTTCACAAAGTTCATGAGAAGATTTGTATTAGCTTTTAATTCTATGTTTCCATGAACTTTTTGAGTACCCATGTGTGTATACACACGTACACATATACATGTACACACATACATAAATATATGTACAGATACATACACTTACATATGTGAATGTGTATTTGTGTGATGGTGGTATACCTGGGTATTTGATGGTATCACTCTTGGGAGATAAAAACTAGGAATCTTTCCAACTGAAATTTAGATATATGATTACAGTTTTAGCAATCATTCTTTTTATTTATTTATTTATTTTTGAAATACAGTTGATTTTATATATCTGTGGGGTAAAGCATTGAATATTAATACCTGTGTGCAATATGCAATGCTCAAATCAGTATGATTAGTCTGTTAAACATTACACAATGTAAAATATTCATGTCCCTGTACCACTTCTTCCCTTAACCCCCTGCCCCTTTCTCATGTCAGGTAACTTTAATTCTGTTCTCTCCTTTTGGAAGATCAACACATTATTGTGATTGTTGTATCTTCCTTTCTTTTTTTATGTATTTGGGTTTTTTTAGATCCTACTTATAAATGAGGACATGTGGTATTTCTCTTTCTGTGTCTGGCTTATTTCATTTATCATAATTGTCTCTAAGTTCATCCATGTTACTATGAATGGCAATATTTCATTCCTTTTTATAGCTTAGTAGTATTCCATTGTGTAAACATACCACATTTTCCTTATCTGGTTGTCTGATGATGGCCATTTATGTTGGTTCCAACTCTTGGCTATTGTAAATAGAGCTGCAATAAACATAGAAGTACAGGTATCCCTTTGACATGATGATTTCCATTCTTTTGGGCATATACCCAGCAGTGGAATTGCTGGATCATATGGCAGTTCTATGCATAGTTATTTGAGAAACCTCCATACTGTCTTTCATTACGGCTGCACCAACTTACAGTCCCACAAGCAGTGTAGGAGGGCTTCCCTTTCTCCACATCCTCACCAGTATTTGTTTTCTTCTGTCTTTTTGATAATAGTCAGTAACTGGGGTGAGATGATATCTCAATGTGGTTTTGAGTTGTATTTTCCTAATTTGAAGTGATGTTGAGCATTTTCTCATGGGTCTGTTGGCCATTCGTATGTCTAATTTTGAGAAAAGCTGATTCAGCTCCTTTGTCCATTGTTTAATTGCGTTATTTGTTTTTATTTTCTTTTTAGTGTTGTTTGAGTTCCTTGTATATTCTGGCTTTTAATCCTTTGTGGGATGCATAGTTTGCAAATACTTTCGCCCACTCTGTAGTGCATCTTTTTACTCTGTTGTTTCTTTTGCTGTGTAAGAGCTTTTTAGATATAATCCCACTTGTTTATTTTTTTCCTTTTGTTGACTGTGCTTTTGGGGTCTTATTCATAAATTCTTTGCTCAGTCTTACTCCTTGAAGTGTTTCCTCTATGTTTTTTTCTAGGAGTTTTATAGTTTGAGGTCTTATATTTAAGTCCTTAAGACATTTTAAGTTGATTTTGGCATATGGCGAGAGGTACGGGTCTACTTTCATTCTTCTGCTTAAGGATGTCCAGTTTACCCAGTGCCACTTACTGAAAAGACAGTCTTTTTCCCAATGTATGCTCTTGGTGCCTTTGTCAAAGGTCAGTTGGCTCTAAGTATGTTGGTTGATTTCTGTGTTCTCTTTTCTGTTCCAATGTTCCATGTGTCTGTTTTTTTTGCCAGTGCCATGATGTTTTGGCTACTGTAGAGCTTTGTAGTATAATTTGAAGTCAAGGTGTGCTATGCCTCTGGCTTTATTTTTTTTGCTCAGGACTGATTTGGCTATATGAGGTCTTTTGTTTTTCAAAATGAATGTTAGGATTGTTTTTCCTACTTCTGTGAAGAATGTCATTGGTATTTTGAAGGTGATTCCATTGAATCTGTAGATTGCTTTGGGTAGTATGGACATTTCATGTTGTTAATTCTTCCAATCCTAAAGCATGGGATGTCTTTCCATCTTTTTATGTCCTCTCTAATTTCTTTCAACAGTATTTGTAGTTCTTGATTTAGAGATCTTTCACCTCCTTGGTTAACTTTATTCCTAGGTATTTTATTTTTTTGGTGAGTATTATAAATGAGCTAGATTTCTTGATTTCTTTTTTGGCTAGTACATTGTTGGAGTATAAAAATGGTACTGGTTTTTGTGTATTGATTGTGTATCCTGTAACTTTATTGAAACCATTATCAGCTGTTAATTTTTTTTTTCTTTTTGGTAGAGTCTTTAGGCTTCTCTACACATACGATCATGTCATCTGAAAATAGGGACAATTAGACTTCATCTTTTTCAATGTGGATGTCCTTTAGTTCTTTCTCTTGCTTGACTGCTCTGGCTAGTACTTCCAATACTATGTTAAATAGGAGTGGTGAGAGTGGGCATCCTTGTCTTTTTCATATTCTTAAGGGAAAAGCTTTCAACTTTTCCCCATTCATGATGATATTGGCAGTGGGTTTGTTGTATATGGATTTTGTTGTGTTGAGATACTTTCCTCTTACACCTAATTTTCTGAGTTTTTATCATGAAAGTATATTGAATTCTGCCAAATGCTTTGTTCACTCTATTGAGATAATCATACAGTTTTTGCCCTTAATTTCGTTAATGTGGTGTATCACATTTATTGATTTCTGTATGTTGAACTATCCTTGCATCACTTGGATGAATCCCACTGGATTTTCATGTATAATTTTTTTGATGTGTAACTGTATTCTAATTGCTAGTATTTTGATAAAGATTTTTGTGTCTATGTTCACCAGAGATGTCAGTCTTTAGTTTTCTTTTTTTGTTTTATCTCTAACAGGTTTTGGTGTCAAGATGATACTGGTTTCATAAAATGACTTGGTGAGATTGGCCTCTGTTTCAATTTTTCTGGAATAGTTTGAAGAGAATTGGTATTAATTCCTCTTCAAAAGTATGCTAGAATTTAACGTAAAACTATCTGGTCCTTGGCTTTCTTTTGTTGGGAGACTATTTCAATCTCATTGCTTGTTGTTGTCCTGTTCAAGTTTTCTATCTATGTCTTCTTGGTTCAGTCTTGGTAGTTTCTATGTGTCCAGAAATGTATCAATTTCCTCCAAGTTTTCAAAATTTTTGGTGTAGAGTTGTTTATAGTAGTCTCTAATAATTTCTTGTATCTGTGGTATCAGTTATAATGACCCCTTTTAGATTTTTGATTTTTGTTATTTGGATCTTCTTCTTCTTTTTTTTTTTTTTAGTTTGGCCAGATAATGGTTTGTCTATTTTGTTTAACCTCTTAAAACACACACACACACACACACACACACACACATACAACTTTTTGGAAGGCAGAACCTCCCTCCTGGGGCAAAAGAGCACACATGGGGTCATAGGCAAGAGCTAGGGCAGCATTCCTGTTCTGCAAGCAGGCAAGAGAGCACACTGAAAACACCACATCCATGCAGGTGGCCCACCACAGCCACTGTCACAGTCATTGCTGCCACAAAATTGGTTTCATGCCACAGCAGTAGCCACAGCCACTGTGCAGGAAGCCCATCAGACACTCAACTGAGTTGCCACAGGAAGGGTCACCAGCAGAGACCAGTAAAAAACAGGGGATGTCTCTCTCCTCAATGCCCACTCCAGAGTAATTAAAGAAGCAACTGCTCTACCAGATGACAACACATCAATACAGAAATATTAGAAATTTAAAAACCTAAGAAAAATGACACCACAAAAGAATACAGTAATACTTCAATACCAGACCATATAGAGCAGGATTGCCTTGAGATGACTGAAAAGGAATTCAGAGCAAAATTTCTGATCTTAAAGATAGTCTTTTTTAAATAACCCAGGCAGACAAAAAAAGGACTAAAGAATTTATAAAAGGAAGAAAATCTAAGAGCTAGCAGATAACCTTAAGAGCACAATCATTCAAATCATGGGTGTTCCAGAAGGTGAGGAGAAAGGAAAAGGCATTGAAAACCTATTCAATGAAATAATAACAGAAAACTTTCCAGGTTTAAGGGAGATACAGACCCTCAGATCTAGGAGGCTCAAACAGATTCAATCCAAATTGATCCTCTCTGAGGCACATGATACTCAACTTGGCTAAGCTTCAAGATAAAGAGAGAATCTTAAAAGATGCAAGAGAAAAGCCGCGAATCACCCGTAACAGAGTAACTGAAGAATTTTCAACAGAAACTAGACAGACCAGAAGAAAATGGGATGATATATTCAAAATACTAAAAGAAGAAAAACTGCCAGCCAGGTATACTATACCCAACAAGACTATGCTTCACAAATGAAGGAAAAATAGTGCATTTTCTAGACAAATGAAAGCTGTGGGAGTTCACTACCACATGACCAGCCCTACAAGAAATCCTCAAGGGACCCTGCATCTGGAATCTGAAAAATGATAATCACTACCATGAACACACAAGAAAGAACAAAATGCACTGGTAGAACCAAAAGGCAAACAGGAAAGAGAAAGAAACTAAATTTTCCCACCACAAAAAGCCATAGTGTCAATGTAATCATGACCCCATTTTATCTCTGATTTTAGTAATTTCAGTCTTCTCTCTTTTTTCTTGGCCAGTCTAGAAAAAGGTTTGCAAATTTTGCTGATCTTTTTAAAGAATCAATTCTTGGTTTTGGCAATTTTCTCTATCGTTTTTTAATTCCGTATTTCATAGACTTCTGTTGTACCCTTTATTATTTCCTACTTATATTTGCTTTTGGTTTAGTTTGCTCTTCTTTTTGTTTTTTTAAGGTAGAAGTTTACGTTACTGATTTGAGATTTTTCCTATTTTTAATATAGGTGTTTACAAGTATAAATTTTCCTCTAAGCACTGTGTGAGCCCTGCATCCTATAAATTTTGCTAAGTTGTGGTTTGATTTTTATCTCAAGTACTCTCTAATATCCCTGTGATTTTCCTTTATACCCATTCTTTATTTAGGAGAGTGATGTTTAATTTCCACACATTTGTGAATTTTTTAAATTTCTGTCTGTTATTTTGGACACAGAGCATATTTTCTCTGATTTAAAAAAAATAAAAAATTTTAAAAATTAGAAATAATAGAAAACAAAAACTCCTTTTTCAGGAACCAATAATAGTGCCCATTTCATAGAGTTCTGATGAGGACTGAGAAAGATAATCATTTAAGATACTTAGCACAGCACTTTGCACAAAATTTTTAGCCACTATCATTATTACTCTTACTAAATTGCATGCAGTGATAAAATTCAAACTATATTCTTCCAGAAAACTTCATAAGGCTGGGGAAGTTGAGAGGTCTTGGATTCTGTGCTTTCTATTTCCTGCTGTTGCTCAGACACTGTGAGTCTTGTTAATGTGTGGATACAGTACGTCTGTCAGGAAGTACATCTGTCAGTACAGCTCCCCCCTCACACACACACACACACACACACACACACACACACACACACACACACACACACACAAACTTTTTGTTTAATTGATCTTTTGTCCCATTTTGTGGGTCTCTATTTCATTTGGTTCTGCTCTGATCTTAATTATTTCTTTCCATCTACCAATTTGGGGGTTGCATTGTTCTTGTTTTTCTAGTTCTTTGAGGTATAGTGTTAGGTTGTTTATTTGAAATCTTTCTATTCTTTTGATGTAAGTATTTATTGCAATAAACTTCCCTCTAATTCTTGTTTTTGCAGTATCCCACAGGTTTTGGTATGATGTGTCTTTATTTTCATTACTTTCGAGAAATTTTTTTCATTTCCTGTTTAATTTCTTCTTGGACCCACAGGTCATTCAAGTGCATGTTGTTTAATTTCCATGTATTTGTAGTTTCAAGAGTTTCCTTTGTTATTGGTTTCTAGCTTTAGCTTTAATCCATTGCAGTCTTGATAGTTTAAATTACTTCAATTTTTAAAAATTTACTGAGTCTTGATTTGGAGCCTAACATTTGGTCTACCCTGGAGGAATGTTCCATCTGCTGAGGAGAAATGTTTATTCTGTATTTGGTTGAAATGTTCTATACATATCTGCCATGTCTAGTTGGTCTAAAGTGTAGTTTAAATCCTGTGTTTCTCTGTTGATTTGTCCAACATTGAGAGATCTCTCCAATGCTGACAGAGGGATGCTCAGGCCCCCAACTGTTATCATATTGGGGTCTATCTCTTTTTTTAGGTATAATAGTGTTCGCTTTATATATCTGGGTGTTCTGGAGTTGGTTGCATATATATTTATGATTGTTATGCTTCTTGCTGGATAGATCCTTTATCATTATTTTTTATTTTATTATTTTTTTAAATTTTATTATGTCGATATACATTGTGGCTGATTATTGCTCCCCATCACCAAAACCTCCCTCCCTCCTCCCTCTCCCCCTCACCCCCAACAATGTCCTTTCTGTTTGCTTGTCGTATCAACTTCAAGTAATTGTGGTTGTTATATCTTCCCCCCCCCCCGCCGTTTTTGTGTGTGTGTGTGTGTGTGAATTATATATTAATTTTTAGCTCCCACCAATAAGTGAGAACATGTGGTATTTCTCTTTCTGTGCCTGACTTGTTTCACTTAATATAATTCTCTCAAGGTCCATCCATGTTGTTGCAAATGGAGTTAACCAAGGAGGTGAAAAATCTCTATAATGAGAACTACAAATCACTGCTGAGAGAAATTAGAGAGGATACAAGAAGATGGAAAGATATCCCATGCTCTTGGATTGGAAGAATCAACATAGTGAAAATGTCCATACTACCCAAAGTGATATACAAATTCAATGCAATCCCCATCAAAGATCCTTTATCATTAAATGATGGCCTTCTTGGTCTCTTTTTATGGTTTTTGACTTGAAACCATATTTTATCTGATGCAAGAATAGCTACTCCTGCTCATTTTTGGTTTCCATTTGCATGGCATATCTTTTTCTATTCCTTCACTATTAGTCTGTGTGTATATTCAAGTGAGGCAAGTCTCTTAAAGACAGCATATAGTTGAGTCTAGCTTTTTAATCTGTCAGTCTGTGTCTTTTGAGTGGGGAATTTAATCCATTCACATTTAGGGTTATTATTGAAAGGTACTGACTTTTATTGATTTTTGTTTGGATGTTTTAATTATCTTTTTCTCCTTTCTTCTCCTTTTATTGTTCACCTTCCATGTTTGTTTATTTTTTGAAGTGGTTAAATAATGTTTCTTTCTCTTTCTCATTTGCACTTTATACTACTAGTGGGTTTTGTTTTTTCTTGTGTATTCATGGGAGTGATTATCATTTTTCATATTCCAGATGCCAGTACTCCCTTGAGGATTTCTTGCAGGGCTGGCCTTGTGGTGGTAAACTCCCACAGTTTTTGTTTGTCTGGGAAATATACTATTTCTCCCTCTTTTCTGAAGGAAAGCCTTTCTGGATATAGTATTCTTGGCTGGTAGGTTGTTTTTTTTTTGGTTTTTTGGGTTTTTTTTCTGTTATTATTTGAATATGTCATCTCATTTCTTCTGGCCTCTAGGGTTTCTGTTGAGAAGTCTGCTGTTAGTCTGATGTGGACTCCCTTATAGGTAACTTGAAGCGTTTCTCTTGCTTCTTTTAGGATTCTTTCTTTGTCTTTGAGCTTTGCCAGTTTGATTATAATTTGTCTTGGACAGGACCTTTTTGGATTAAATCTGTTTGGGAATCTTTGAGCCTACTAGATCTGAAGATCCATGTCTTTCCCTATATCTGGGAAGCTTTCTACCATTTTATTGAAATGGTTTTCAGTGCCTTTTCCTTTCTCTTTTCTTTCTGGAACACACATGATTTGGATTTTTGTGTGCTTCAGGTTGTCTGCTGGCTCTCTTAGATTTTCTTCATTTTAAAAACATTTTTTCTTTCTCTTTTTTTCTAGCTCAGTTATATCAAAAAGACCATTTTCAAAATCAGAAATTCTTTCTTCTGCTTGCTCTAGTCTGCTGCTTAAACTCTTGATTGCATTTTTTATTTTGTTGAATGAATTCTTCAACTCTAGGATTTGTGCTACATTTCTTTAAGGCATTAATCTCCTTGTACATTTCCTCCTTCATATCCTTGTCCCCCCCCCCCATTTCATTATGTTGTCTGAGTCTTCTTGCCTCTCATTGAGTTTCCTCAAGATTGCTGCTCAGAGTTCCTTTTCAGCCATTTCAAGGGCTACCTGCTCTATAGGGGCTGGTATTGAGAATTAGTACATCTCTTTGGTGGTGTTATATTTCCTTGTTTTTTCATATTTTCAGCATCTCTACACTGATGTCTAGCCAACTGGTAGAGCAGTTGCTTTTTCTATTCCTCTGGAGTGGGCTTTGAGGAGAGAGACTTCCTCTTGTAGATATGTTTTATAATGACCAATGAGTGTGGTGTTTTAGTATTATCTCTGAGTAGATATGGTAGTGTAATCTCCATGTGGGTACTTTGGCTGAATTCAGTGTTGTAATTGCATGTGAGTGTCTCCATGGTGTAGTCACTAGGGTACTTAGTGATTCCTTATTGAGGTTGGTGACACTGTGTTGGCTAGTCTAGGACATAAGCAAGCTCTCAAGTTTTTGTGAGAATGTCTGGGTTCCCAGTAAGTCTTTGGCTGTAGTTGATGGGCCTGTTCATACCCTGGCTAGCTCCCTGTGACCATGATGGATGCACTGGGGTATAGTAATGCTCCTTGGCCCTAGGTGGGTTTTCTTCTTTCTCTTTCCTACAGGCAGAGGCTCATTCTGGGACCTTGCTTCCCCTGATTGGGGGATGGTTTGGTGGTGATTGAGAATTTTCTTCCTTACTCTATTTGGGTATCCTGGGTTTCTGTACTGTTGGGAAGTTCTGCGTGTGTCTTACCCCAAATGAAGGCAGTCCCCTGGGCTGTGTGCATACCTCCCAGCCCCAGGTGTGCTATTGCATATGGCAATGTAATTCCCCCTGTGTGTTGGGCCACTGAGTCACAGGTCTGCACTTGCTCACCTCTTTCTCCAGGCTCCACTGGTGACTCTCCTGTTTATGCCAGCGAATGGTCAGCAGGCCACTTATAAGACCACTGTGGCAGCAGTTGTTGTGGCAGTGGCTGTCACAGACCGCTCACTCAGCAGCAGTATCTGTGGCAGCAGCAGAGAGCACTGCTCCCAATGAGGTCATTGTCATGCTGTGCCATCAGTGGGGTGGGTGGATGGGGTAGCTTCCTGGGGGCTGGCAATGTTGCTGTATGCTCTGGTGCCATCAGTTGAGCTGTCTTGCAGATGGGCAGTAGTCGTTCTTAAATGGCTAAGACCACATATATTTTATATGCTAGTTATAGATGGCAGTGTAGCAGTGAACACAGTTTGGTGCCTCTTGCAAAAAAGAATATTAATTGATTTCTACAGACAATGTAATTTTGATACTCATTGAAATGTCTTAAATACAATTATTGGCTTTCTAGAAATGAGCTCCTCGGCACATTACATATGCTATAACTTTTTGGCTCATTCATCCTTGTTTCTTATAGGTATGAACAAATCATACTAAATAATAAAGTGCATATTGCAATCCATTGTATAGATTACACATTCATTTTTTCTTAATTTTGAGGCTTTGCAGAACAATTTGTTGTCAACTTTTATTTCAAGGTTAAGATTTCCAAGAATTTTTCACCTGTGTGTATATGTGCTACTTAAAAAAAACAAAAAACCCAAAAAATTTGCTATCTTACTAGAAATTTTGTCCACATATACCATGAATGCTCTTTAATAAATAGATTGGTTCTGGAATATTTAAATTATTTCAATTTTCTTAGTAACACAAATTTATTGTACATGTGTCTTCAAAAATTAGTAAGTTTCACAGAAATAGGAACCAACAACATTACTTTGAGTAAAATTTTGAATGAACTATAAGATATTTTAAGTTATTCTTCATGAAGAATAGCAATTGTATCCCTCAGGAAATACAATGCCACTTGATGAGTATTTCTGGCTGAAAGGAAAAGATTGCTAGATTTCAGAAGGTACTGTTTATTTAAAATGTTCTTTGATTTTCAGCAACTGCTATTTGAAAAGATTTATATGGTTTAGAATATTTTTTCCAACTATAATAAGAAAAGGCAAAAATTGCGCAACTGAGTTATATTCAGGCTTAGGACACTTGGAGTTCCAGTATTCTCTGAGGAGGTTTCAATTGACCTCCTTGATAATATCATTCTTAAAAAGTTACATATACCCCCACCCCCACCCCAACACCTACCTGTTCACTCTTAGCTATCCTCCTTAAAGTTATGACCCAAACATAGTAGAATTTTAATCTGTATCAAGATCTGACTGCAGAAAGATCTATAAAGAGCTCTTCACATTGTAAAGTTCATTTTCATCATTTCTATTTAATTTATCGTTTAAAGATTCAAGAATAGGCCTTTATATTTTATATAGGCCCTTGTATTTTAATATATCTCATATTTTAAGACTTGCTAAAGGGACTGTCTGCTCTTTCCAAACTCTTCATAATCTTACACGTCGTTATCAAATTCTCTTTGACACTCAGCTTAAAAACAGGGGTTTTAATCAAAAACACTTTGAGATATCATCTCACCCCAGTTAGACTGGCTTTTGTCAAAAAGACGGAATAACAAATGCTGGCAAAAATGTGGAGAAAGAGGAACCCTTCTGCACTGCTGGTGGGACTGTAAATTAGTACAGCCATTATGGAGAATGGTATGGTGGTTCCTTAAACAACTATAGATTGAACTACCATTTAATTCAACCAACCCACTGCTGGGTATATATACCCAAAGGAGTGTCAATCATCATGTCAAATGGATACCTGCACTCTCTTGTCCATTGCAGTTTTATTTACAATAGCCAGTCTGTTAAAACAACCTAAATATTCACTGATGGATGACTACACACACACACACACACACACACACACACACACACACACACACACACACACACACACACACATAATGGAATACTACTCAGCCATATAAAAGAATGAAACTCTGCTATTCGCACAACATGGATGAGCTTGGAGAATATTACATTAAGTCAAAGAACCCAAGTGCAGAAAGAGAAATACTGCATGTCCTCACTCGTAGTGGGAGCTGAATAAATAAATAAGTGAATGAGAGAGAGAAGCAGCAATCACAATAATGTGTTGAACTTTTAGAAGGAGAGAACAGAACTGTGGTTACTAGAAGTGGAAAGGAGGAGGAGGAGTGGGAGAGGGGGAGTTAATGAGAAATTAATAAGAACTTGATTAATGGACACAAAGAATGATTACATATTGTAATGATGAATAAGCTAAGTATGCTGATTTGACCATCACATATGTACACAACTACTGATAGTCAACTACGTACCCCACAAATATGCATCATCAATTGTACTCCAATTAAATAAAAGAAAAAAAAAAACAAGTGAGTTATTAAATTTGTGATTTGACTATTGAAACTTATCCCCATATGCATTTTAAATGTGAATTTGTTGTGAGGGAGTCACAAGGTTGCCATAAAAGAACTGGAGTCAGCACTCCTGAGTCCATTGCTCAAAAGCTGGGTGATATGTGTAAAGTTACATAAACTCTATGCTTCTCAGTTTCTTTATCTGTAAAATGGGTACAATAGTTTATACTGCATAGAGTTGTTGAGAGGTTTAAATTAGATGGCACATGTCTTTATACTTAGAGGCATATGATAAACTCTAAAATATTGTTAGCTATCATTAGAGCAACCATGTAAATTATCATCAAATTTTGTCCAGAAGTTTTTTCTGTGGCAAGTGCTAAACTAGACAGTATATAGAGCTTAAAATAGAATTGCCCCAGGAAAACCATGATGTATGGTGACCCTAGTTACTATTATATTGTCGTTTTAATTATTTTGACTTAAGGAAACTGCAATTATCTTTTCACCCACCCATTCCTTCTTACAACTTTTTGCTAGTGTATCCCAACCTATCCAAGATGGCAAATATGAAAATTGGACGGTGGTATCAGGAAACGAATTGGGATGGCTATAATGTATCCAAAGACTCTGTGGTCACCTGGGAATGCAATTGACTGCTGGAGGAGTCAGCTCTGGCAGCACGATGGACATGATGATGGCTGTAGCTTAATTCACCATGACCAGGGCAAATGTGAGTGACCCACTTTCTAGACCTGAGCTCTTTATTAGAAGCCTTCCTTCCTATGCTTTTCAAAGCCTTCATTACCATTACGTTTATTTACACAAATTTAGGGTTATGGAAGTTCAGTTGTAACATTATTATGTGATTTCCAACTAACAATTATGTGCTTTTAGTGAAACTCAATGGTTCTTGTGAAAGCAGTTCTTCAGAGTACATTAATTCTATCCCTGAAGCTCATTTTGCTTTTCAGATTAAACATTTTTGTATAGTTTATAGCTACAAGCTCTAGAAACATGATGGCTTTTTTTTTTTTTCTGGAGCTAGAAAGATGTAATAAGATACCAAGTACATTTGTGTAATAATGGTGCTAGTAGCTGGGTTATGTCAAAATTCCTTCATTTATTACTTCAGATTTACCAATAATTACAGACATTTTTTTAAACCAGCTTGCACAATTTAAACATATTTTACTTCTATAACCAGAGTACACTCCAAACAAATGGTATAAGAAAATGAGACTATTCACCTGTGAATGACAGTTGGGGGCGGTTGGGGGACTGTGTGGGAAGTATTAAGGCTGCTGGAAATTTACTCCTTACATACCAAGTTTGGAGTTGAAGAAGCATGAAAATCTATTATATTTTTCTGACTAGTGGGAATCGTTTTCATTACTCTAGCAGACTAGTGCCAGACTATGACAAAGAAAACCTGATCATCAGGTAATATTTTCACTTAAGCTTTCAAGAGTTCAGTACTTCCTCCTTAATAGAAGAGAGTTGGAGTAGACGATCTTCAAGATATGCCCTGTGTCTGTGATTCTGCACTTCTAGGGCTTTCTGGCCAATTTAAAAGAAAGTAGTCATACTTCTGGAATAATAAATCTTGCAGTCATATGATGCTTCATGAACTGACATCAGAGAAAATCGAAGGAAGAAACATAAGGTCACCTAGAAAGAGTCAAAACCAAAGTCCTCTGTAATCACACAGCATCCTCTTGATGTGCTTATGCTTAGAAATGCTTGTGATAGGAAATCTAGGCATCTTTACTTAAATTAAGGTCAACCGTGGCCACAATGTAACACTCGTCCTGAGTTACTCTTAGCACTAAGCTATCAATTGAGTAAACCTGTTCTTTTGTGTTCATGGGAATCCTTTAAATCTCAGATCGTTGGTATTCCTTTGAGTCACTTGATACTTCTGCCTCAGTTTCTCAAGTTCAGCCATTACACAGTTATACAGGGAGATGGACTTGGCATATATATACACAGTATTTCATTCAGTGCACTAAGACAAGTTTAGCTTTAATGGAACAGTTGATGAAGTGGGTTTTGTCAACCAGGATACAATCAGGTGGACCCAGCTGAGGGTTATGTTGGAAGTTAGGCAGAAAGGAGACTTCTCTTTCCTTTGTAGATTTTAATGCATCCTTTTTTTAAGCCTCTGACCTTTGAGACTAAGCCTTTGCCTCCATTTTATTGTTGCATGTCTTGCTTTCTTTTGCTTTCTCATGTAAATGCCATTGTCTTGAGCTTTCTTTCAGAATCACTGAGCAGTGTGGCACTTATCCTGAACAGCTACTGAGTTGTATTTAAATGGCATGCAAACAGAATTTTTTTTTTTATCACTCTATACCTAAGCTTTTGCCAAATGTTGCCCTCAGATTAGTGAAGAGTTTACGCATGCTATTGTATTCATCAGAGATCTGCTCTTTAGAAAGGAGGCCTTGGATATGTGTGTCACAAGAGGAGAAAGAAAGTAGAGTCACCACCTCATCCTCAGATACCTATCAAAAGTGAGGAAAAACAGGACCAAGTTGTACTAACATTCAGACCAAAGAGATTCCAGGAGAGGTTACTCAGTGTCTGCCACGACTGTAGAGCTTCATCACACATCCCACTAACAGCACTTCAATCTGAAGGAAATTTTAATATGATTGTAGCTGCAGAACAAATATTTTATACCTCCAAGAATAATACACTTTTTTGGTGAACTGACATATCCTGGCCGGCTTTTCTGCATGAAGAAGCTCGAGTTTCAGTACATTAAATTTATGATGCCACTTGGGCCTGCCAAGGGAATTTAGGAAAAAGACACATGATGTCCTAAGCTGAAATCTTGTTTTAAAAACCAACATCAGTTTGTGTAAAACTTAGCTATGTCCTTCACTTGAAAAACAAACAAACAAACAAAAAAATGCAATAACTATCAGCATGACCCTTTTCCCAGATCAGGGAGGTGGGATCCATTTTATAATTGGCTGAGAATATGTACTTTTATCCACTACAAGTTCGACTTTGTATTTAGAGGTTTCATTAAGCTTCCTGTCCCCTGAATTTGATTCCATGTGTATTTCTTACCTTCTTGCCAACTACAGCAAACTTTAAATATTTCCCTACTATGAAAGTATGCTTTGCATAATAATTCCCAAAGGAAAAAAACAGATTTAAACTTGGTCAGTTAGTTTTCTCTCTCTCTTTTTATCAATAATATCCTCATCTTAGTAAAAATAATAAATTTCATTTGGGTCACACTACCAAAATGAGTCCCCAAAACAGGGAAACATTTCCTGTTTCTAGAGAAAATGCTGCCAGACTTCCTGGGATCCCTAGTCATACACAGTGGAATGCGTTTTGTTTCTCATTGTGCAGTCTCAGGAGCTTTGGGGAGTATACTCTTTATGTGCTAGAAAGCCTTAAGAGCTAGAGAGCATTGCTGAAGTGGTAGTCATTAGGCCTGGAGGAAAAAGAATGCTAACATGGAACAAGGACTAAATAAAATTTTTCCTTTTACTGGGTATCCGGAGGGATTAAGATAGAAATACCAACACCACAGGAAAAGGTATATGCATCAATGTACAACATGGAAGATTAAAGAGAACTCCCTGGGTTATTTGAGCTATTTTGTAAAGGGTCTGAATTGGACATCTCCTCTGAAATAAAACCAGAACAAAACACCTTACACTTACCCTTTGAAAACAACAAGTTACGGTTGTTTGCTGTTAGGTAAAGGCCTAGCACAGTGTCTGATACAATAGTAATTACCTTTAAAAAACCTGTGGAATAAATGAATGAATACACCCACTAGGGAAAAACAGTATAACTAGATACAGTCAAAACTAATATTGCCAAGATTTCTTTTATTTAATACTTTTTTCAGGTGGTGTCAGCTTTATACATATTGTAAAGTTCACATTAATATTTCACCTAGCGATTTTCCATTCAGGGATGACCATTGCCTGCAATGTTATTGAAACACTATTTTTTAGGGTTTGAAAAATTATTTTTTAAAATTTCATAATGTCTTCTGCATTTATTAGCTAGAACTTTTTTGTATTGTATATATTTTTTATTAGTCTATTATTTTTTCCTGTTCCTTCACCAGTGCCATGCTCTTAATTACTGTGACTTTGTAACATGTGTTTGTGTCTGGTAGAAACACTCCCTTCTTTGCTTTTTTTTATAAAAATGATCATATCAATTAACGGATGTTATTCTGTATTATACATTTCAGAATTAGTCTGACAAGTCTCTTAAAAAGTCCAGCTAGATATTTCTTTGGAATTGCATTGGATGTACAGATTAACTTGTGACGAAATTGGTGACATTACATTATAATGCTAAGTTGTCTGTCCATTAACATAATATAGCACTTTATTTTTTTCAGGTCTTCTTTAATGACCTTCTAACAGAATTTTAAATTTTGGTTATAAAGTTTATGTATACTCTCACTGATGCTAATTTCTAGATAATTTATAGTTTTTGTCACTTTGTAGATGGTATTAAAATTTCTACTAGATTTTCTTTATTGCTTAAAGAGTGTGTAAAATAGTGATTCTCAACCTATCTAAAGTAAATAATGGGCAGCTTTTAAAAAATAAGGATGATCAAGTCAATCAAAATTGAGTCTACGTTACCCACTGCTTATGTGTTTGTGATTGTTATATCTCCTTGATACAGTGTGCCTTTTAAGAGTTTATATTAGGGCCAACTCTGTGGCTCACTCGGGAGAGTGCGGCGCTGGGAGTGCCGAGGCCGCAGGTTTGGATCCTATATGGCTAAGCGCGGTGCAGATGACACCAAGCCAAGGGTTGCAGTCCCCTTACCAGTCACACACACACAAAAAAAGAGTTTATATTATCTTTATTGTCCCTTAAAGAGTTTTCACTTTAAAGTCTATTTTGTCTTATGTTAAAATTATAACATTGACTTTTTTAATTCCCATGTTTTTGATATATGTTTTCATTCTTGATTTTCATACTTTGTTTCTCATTGTTTTAAATATTTTTTCTTGCAAACAGTATGTTGTGCCTTTTAAGACACATCTGATAACCTCTATATTTTGATTGTTTTTATGCATTTATATTTAATGTACTCTTACCCATTTATTGACTCTAATCACTCTTATACCTTCCACCTTATTTTGTACTTTTTTGTGTGTGTGAGAGAGAGTGTGTGTGTGTGCATGTGTGTGTGTAACTTTGAGAACCCTGAGTTCCATGGCCAGCCAGAAAGTATCATGTGAAGTTTATGACTATGACAGAAGAGGTGACATCTTCCTCAGGCCACCCTGATGGCAGCTCCTGGATTGGCTCTTCTCTAGGCAATGTTAGAAAGAGAAGAGAACATAACTAAAATGCTTTTCAACTTAGTCTCCTTCAGTTGGCTCTTTCCTTTCTATCTGGGGACTGCTTCCCTTTCTTACCTTTCTCAAATAGCTTTTAAGTTTAAGTTTTCCTATGAATGCCTTAGCACCAATGATTCTTTACCCTCATTGCAACTTATAACCATTGAGGGAATATTCAAGAAATGTTAATGCTGGAGTGTCACTTTAAGAGATTCTGATATAATCACCCATGTGGGAATTGGTAATTTTTAAAAGCCCCACTACCCGGGAAGCCAGGGTTGAGAACCACTGGATTACAAATACCAACTTCCATGATCCATAATGCTTCCCTAACATGAGGAACAACAGCCTGTTCCAGGGCTTGTGCTCTTCCTGGGAAGTTTTGGGAGCCGCCTGCATGTGGAGAGCTGTTTGTGGGGCTGTGAGTACCCTGAGCTCTGGACCTACCTGAAAAGCCCCAGAAAACATTTATGAGTACAATGGAGAGAGTGCTACTCTGCTACACTGTCCACTAGGAGCTTTTAGATGAGCTTCTGTCAGGCCTTAAAAACTAACGCCACTTAAGTGACATTACAAGAGGATTAACGTGGCAGCCTAAGACGGCGCCGGGAGGAAGTAGAGTGGGAGTGTCTGCAGGAACCTTGCCTTAGCCCTTTTTGGCCAAATAAGCGCTTCTGCACTCGTGAACACTGTGTGATTGCAATAGCTAGGCATTGAGACAGGATGCATGCTCTTGTAACCTCTAAGCTGATAGGATGTAAAAAACCTCCCTTCCCCATTTGCCTTCAAAAGCAAGTGCTTGTGTGATAATAAACGGAACTGCTTGACAGAACCCCAGCCACGTCTGAGTGTCCTTTAACGGGCTGGTTGGGGCCGGAGGCTGTGCTCACCTCTCTTCATGGCTCTCTTCCCCCATCTCCTTCCAACGGGGACCGGAGGGAAAGAGGAATCCGGGTAATTCGCTCGCCCACCAGAAGGAACACCAAGGGAGCGAGGCAAGGGCTGTTTGGGTCAGCAGGCGGCAGACCCGACAAGCTTCCACCAAAGTGTTATGAGGAAGAAGGTTTAGAATAAGGTACAAGGAGAGCTTTGTTCCTGAGCTCATACCTTATATTGTCTCTCCTTAGCCCTCTCTCATTCTAGGTTTCTAGTTTCCCCCCCACCCAGGGACTTAAACTCATCTTCCATGGGTTTCTCTTTCCAGTTAGGTGTCCAGTGGGGCTTCTAGTTCTGTCAAACTCTTCTGTGTTCTCTTTAATGTCAAATACTCGGTTTGGGACCAGCATTTCCTCTAGTTCTTTCTTTTGTTACACACTGCCTTTGCCAATCTGCAATTGTAGGCTTATGCATCTTCTAGGCTAATCGGTACTCTTCTTGAGTGCCAGAGACTTCATCTCTGGTAACTATTGTTTCCTCTATGTCTAAAATGAGTCTTTGTTCCGTGCTTAAAATTATATTTTTATTTATGTTTTTTTTTTCAAATATTGAGGATCTTCATTTTAAATAGGTTTGATTTTGCAAGTTTAAATAAAAATATTTAAAGAGATATTGAACAGCAGTACATACATTAATTCAAAAAATGTTTAGAATTTTTTAAAAGTCATTTAATAGAAAGTATGACTATCACTTCAATTTTGTTATGGCTTCTCATTAGTTTAAATGAGCTTGTAAATATCACTCTATTCTTAGCATGCCATATTTATAACTATTGATACATATCAGTCTGATGTGTTTATTTTGGAAAATTATGTTTTGTAAATGACATAGACCTCCAAGACCTTTTAGTAGCCTGGCTTATTGCTATATCCTGCTTTTATTATATATAAAGTTCTGGAGGCAAACAGAGCCTATAGAGAAGCTAAAATAGTTAAATGTGTTTTATTACACATTGCAGTACAAAAAGGGTAAAACAAGGCTAAGCTTTGGAGGGAATAAACCAAGTTCAGGGCATAACAAGAGCCTCAGGAAGCAGGATTTAATGCCTTCAATTAGTCACAGAGGACGAAGAAGGAAGGTCTTAGTGCATGGTAAACAAACCATCTCACAATAGGCTTTAGACAGGCCTGGAGTCAATTATATGCCTGAAGACATGGAGGTCATCCTTATGGAAAAATCAGCCTGAGAAAAGAGTCTATCTCTGCTAGGAGAAAGGGGAAGGAGAAAATCCTAACTGGGTTTATGAGCGATTCAGTAAACAAACCAAAAGGGGAGGTGGAAAAGACTGACAGAGAGATTGAGAGACAGAGAGAGAGAAAGTCAGAAGCATGTTTTATTAACTAAATGATCTGGTTGGAAGAACTTCATGTTTCTCCTTTTCAGAACACGTCACAACTTAAAAAGAATTTGATTCAATTTCTAAAATTTATTTACTTTCCTTTGATAATGGCCATCACACTTACTCAATGTAGTTGGCTCAGTATGATGTTTCCTTTATACTTAGTTTATTAGCTAAAATATCAGAGAATGGCTATAAAGATATACTAATTTCAATTTGTAACATTATTATGAGATATTAACTCCAATTTTTCTTTGAAAGGAGTAAAAAAGGTAAAGTTCACAAGTCTATAATAGCATATGCATCGTTATGTTGCATTAGTTTGAAGCACTGAATATCTTTTTAAATTCAAAGGAGACATGTTTACTTTGAGTAAATTAATTCTAAGTGACTTTTTTCTTCATTGAATTTCTGATTGCCAATGGAACATTTGAATTTAAAGTTTGTTCATGCTCTGAAATTAAAATAAATTTAAGTTTTACACATAATTTTAAGACATTAAGAAATAAAACAATAGTGTATATCTAACTGGCTGATGAACTGAGCTAAAAGATTATAGGCAAAGACTGTACGCATCATTTAAAAGGAATTCAGGGATATAAATCACCATAGCCAATGTCCTGCTTCCAGTTAATGAATGAAAAGCCCTGTAGAAAATCTACAGACTCCTATTATAAAGAATTCTCTGAAATAGCAATTGTTACGGAATTTATTATTAAACAAGAAAACATTGTCTCCTCATTCATGCCAAATTTGAATATTTAAACAAAGCAGAATACTGCTCATCTCTTGAATAGCTTTTGCAGATGTTTCTCCAGACTAGAGTCCATTGTTTTATAAGCCAGATATGTCTGGAGCAATCTGCATGGCTGAAAAGAATCAGATAGTCAGTGAACAGTTCATGTATAATCCCAGCAAGTCAGATTATGGATGATTCAGTATTCTCTCAGTTCCTTGAATTGAAAACCTGGGCATTTTTTTCTCAGTTGATAGATGTGTCTGCCTCCAGATTCAGAATTTGCCCAAAGCTCTTAAGCTGCAAGATACGTACACATACTTTATCAGCCAGACAAGCATGCTTGAAGTTTCAGAACATTGGTTCTATGATGATTAGCAACTTTCTTACTTTTTCTGTTTTAGATTAGTCTAAATAATGATGAGACAGAGTTTGTATAAATTATACTTAGCTTTCTTCTTTCTCTAAAGTTCTATAGTACTACCAAAAGATCTCATTCCACAAAAAGTCCCTGGAATTATTCAAGTTGATCAAAAATTGGCCAGAGATATATTGCTCTCAAATTGAGATGCTTCATGAATAGACTCAGCACTAAAATTGGGATTCAAGTGGAGTGTAAATACTTGTCAATTTTCAGTCAAATAACAGTAAAATCGAAAGTTTTCTGAAAAGAGGAAGTGATCCCAAATCCAAAGTTGTCTATGGCTTATAGTTACTACTTCAGTAATTAAAAGAAGGAATAGTTTTATTATAGACCATTAAGCTAAATCCACAAGTTCACCAATACAATTACTGCTGTGTTTCAGTGAAATTATAACCATATATGAATTAGTGATAAATACTTCCATGGACTATAATAATTGATTGTTTCTCCATTTATATGAATGCCATTGTTGGGAACACAGAATAATTTAATCAGGTCCCCTCCCCTTAGGGCAGGTTGGGTGTCATGCAGCAATCTTTGTGGGCAGGTTGTGTGTGGGTGGAGTTAGTGTGCAGCTCCGCCACCTTGGCTGAAATTTACAGCCTTGGGTGGCTGCCGCTACACAAGTAGCCATGCCTTTCGGACCTATGACTTCCAAGGACCTGTTTGCCAGTTACGTAGCTCATAGAACTACAAGTGAGGGGTCAGGTGATCCAGCCTGGCGAGTGAGGGGTCTGGGGACCCAGCCTGGCCTGTGAAGGGTTTGTGACCCAGTCTGTGAACAGTCTTAAGGGGTCTGTGAGCTCCAGACCCAGCCGTAGCCCAACAATTGGTGTCACAAACAGGATAAAAGTAGCTGGACAGCTATTGTTCTAGATGTTTTCAGGATTTATAGTAAGAATGGCCCAGATTTTAAGAGCTGTTACCACAAGGGTGGTATGCTTTCTAGCAGGCCATCGTGTGCTTTCTAACTTATCCTCAATAATTTAGAAACATGAAATAGAATATAACCAAAACCTTCATCTGTATTTGAACAAAAGTTAAGCCAACCTTTTGGCATAAAAATTTTGAAAATAGTCTATTTCCATTCCTGGTCTGGCTTACCACATTTCCAGTTTTGAATAGGAATAAACTAAAATAATCTGCAAAAATAGCATGCTAACCCAAGAGAAAGCAATTACCCAGAGCCATAAATCTCATAAGAATTTTGCTGGCAAAGTTTTGTGAATATCACTGATATGTGAGGACTTTGGGCTATGTATTCAAGTAGGACTGGCATTCATCAATCATTGCAAAAAATAGAATTTTAAAAAAATCAAATACACATTTCAAAAATGGTAGAAGCTATGAGGTATTTCTAATCTTTAACATAATTCTTCTCTTCTTTTAAGTATATTATGAAATCAGTTAATTAATTAATCATGTCTTCTCTCATCACATCCATTCTAGCTCAGCTGCATTCTTTTCCCAGAAAATTTATTTCATTGTGCGTGTTTATATTATCTTTAAATGCTCATTTGACATAAGTCCCATAGTATCTTCCAAGATATACCTTAATCCTTTTTTGGGGTCCTCTGACATAAGAAAACAATATTTGATATACAGAATTTATCTTGCTATACTAAAGATCAATAGCCAATATACAGAGAACATTTCAATTTTAGGTTGTTTCAAGGTATTTTTCCCTTCAAAATTAAGATAGAATATGGCACATTACATTAAAAAATGTGTTATAAAAAGTAAATTTGGAATAACCTGAGCAAAACTACAAATACACATTAAAAAGAAATTAATATAATAATTGACTACTATGAACTATAAGTAGTATATATAGTATATAACTACATAAGTATACACTATATGTAGCATATTATTATATGCTATACTTAGGGATATGATTATGCCTAAGTTTTATATATAAATATCAAAATGTTTTATATCTAAGTATTTAACAGTTTTATAATTTTTCATATAAAGGAATCTATACAAATGAATCACAGAAATGATTCTCCTATACTTTTCCTACGCTAGACCTGTTCTTCAGAAGTAAGGGCTTTTATCTCTTTAGCTCTTTCTTCTAAAAAATAATATTCTTCTAGTGCTAGTTTTTCATCAGTCATTTTAGTTATTGACTATCTTTCACCACGGCATAGAAATTTATCTCCTTTTTGCCAGACCTCTAGCTCCCCTCCTGCCATATTGGGGATATATATTTTTTCTCATGCTTTAGTGTTTGTTTTTAGTGTTCTTTTCTATCTGTGGGTAATGCATTAACTTTCTGTTTCACATTTCCACACGTACAGATGATCTGTGATGTTCCACCTTGTAAAATAGGGGCACAATTTCCTCCCAATCATTATTTTCGCAATTGTGTATAAATACTTCTTATTAAAGAGCCAGAAGTGACTCTGATTTTATCCATTCTTCTGCCACTTTCCTTTTCCCTGAAGTTTCTAACTGTCCTTTTAATATACTATTTATAATAAATATACCCTTTATTTATTTATTTTTTATTAACTTATGTGTCTAATCAAGTATTTCATTTTTGGGGGAGATCTTTGTGCAGACCTTTGTGGTCTGTTTTTATTCAGATCAGTATCTCTGTACACTACACTTCTTTCCTGTTTCCTGCTTTTCTTTCCTTTTTCCTTTTTTTCTTTACAAATTCTGTTTTGCAACAAAGTATTGAGATAGTTTGAGGAGGGGCCAGAGATTCTGCATTTCCAGGTGGAACAGATACCATTGTTCAGGCAAACACTTTGAGTAGCAGGGTCCTAGACTAGTGCTGTCTAATAGAAATAGAATACAAGCCAAATATATCATTTTGAAGTTTTTGGTAGCCATATTTTAAAAAGTAAAAAGAAACAGGTGAAATTAATTTTAATAATATATTTTATCCAACTCTATATAATATATCCAAACTAATAATATAATAACATGTCATCAATATTTTAAAATTATTCAAAAGATATTTTCATTCTTTTTTGTACTAAATCTTTAAAATCTGTTACATATTTTGCACTTTACACCGTGTTTCAGTTTGGACTAGCCATATTTCAAATGCTTAATAGCCACATGTGGCAAGGCACCACTTTATTGGACAGTATAATTCTAGAGAATCTGTTCCATGTGTGTACCAGGGCACATGTATGAAAATGTTTACACCAACACTGTTCAAAATAGCAAAATGATGGAAAAACCTAAATGCCTATTGAAAGGAGAGCCGATGAACAAATTGAGATAGGTAAACTATGGAGGATTGAAACCTTACAAAGAGGATGGATTTAAACACATAAATTGAAATTAAAACAAAAAGTGAGTTTCATAAAGCTACACTTATTATGATACCATTTTATAAAGATAAAATACATACAAAAGCTAGACAATATATTCTTTGGAATATAAACATATATGATAAAACTTTAAAAAACTAGAGTAAGGGAGTGATAAAGTCAAAGCTGTGACTGTGTTTCCCTGGCTGGGGGGAGAACATGGGAAGTTTAGGAGTTATTTTTAATACACTAGTTATTGGGTTTAGTGGTTTAGTCAAAGGTGTTGTATTTTATGTAATAATACTTTATACCTTTTAACTTACTACCTTAACTAAGGTTCTCCCAGGAAAATAGAGCCTGAGTCAAGGGCTGGAATGCAGCTAGTTTGCTTTGGGAAGTGATTCCAGGGAACAGGATTGGGGTCTTGGGAGAATCAAGTATGGGAGAAAGGTAAGCCACTAGTTAATGAGAACAGCTGGGGTTCAAATCTGCTAGGACCAAATAGAATATACCTCAGAGTTTTGGTTCATGGGAAAAGAGATGCATTCACCCTAGCTCCTTTCTCCCTTGGTCAAGGTTGCCTCATGGGGCATTAACTTTCCACTTCAAGGCTGGACAGGAATGAGAGCCAGAGTGGTCCCTATAGACATCCCAGGTAGTGCCTTCAGGAATCCTTGGCCCCAGGGTGAGAGACTGTCATTCAGCTAAGGCAAGAGGGTTGCAGCAGAAATGGGTGGAGACAAAAAATAAATTCTGAGAGGATGTGAGAGGGGAGATTGGAGCTGTCAGATGTACTTACCTGTATGTTACATATATTCTTGTGTATGTTATGAAAACACAACATACCAGAACCTATGGGATACAGCAAAGGCAGTTCTAAGTGGGAAGTTTATAGCAATAAATGCCTATATAAAAAAAGACAAAAGACTTCAAATAAACAACTTAACATTACATCTCAAGGAACTAGAAAAACAAGAGCAAGCCTAACCCCAAATAAGTAGGAGAGAAATAACAAAGATCACACCAGAAATAAATGAATGAGAGATTAATAAAACAATAAAAAGATTGATGAAACAAAGAGTTGGTTTTTCAGAAAGATAAAAAATTGATAGACCATTAGCTAGACTAAGAAAGAAAAAAAGAGGACTCTAAAAAATAAAATCAGAAATGAGAAAGGATACATTACAACTGATACCATAGAAATAGAAAGGATCATAAGAGACTACAATGACTAACTATACGTGAAAAAAATTGGAAAACATAGAAGAAATGGATAAATTCCTGGACGCATATAACTTACAAAGGTTGAATCATGAAGAATTAGAAAGCCTAAATAGGCCTATAATGAGTAATGAGATTGAAGAAGTAATAAAAAAATCTCCCAGCAAAGCCCCAGAACCAGATGACTTTACTGCTGAATTCTACCAAACATGTAAAAAATTAATAGTAATTCTTCTCAAACTTCCAAAAAATTGAACTTCTGACTTATTCTTCCAGGCCAGCATTACCCTCATAACAAAACTGGAAAAAGACATTTAAAAAAAAAAAAGAAAAAGAAAAGAAAACTACAGACCAGGGTATAGAAAACTATATCCCTAATTAACACAGATGCAAGGATCCTCAAAAAAATATCAGCAAACAGAATCTAACAACATATTAAAAAGATCATTCACCATGATCAAGTGGGATTCATCTCAGGGATGCAAGGATCATTTAACACACATGAATCAATAAATATGATATAGCACATCAACAGAATGAAGGAAGAACCATATGATGATTTCAGTCAATGAAGAATAAGCATTTGATAAAACCCAACACCGCTTCTTGATTAAAAAAAAAAAAAAAAAACACAACAAATTAGGTCTAGGAAGAATGTACCTCAACACAATAAAGGCCATATATGACAAACACACAGGTAATCTCATACTGAATGGACAAAAATTGGAGGCTTTTCCTCTAAGATCTGGAACAAGACAAGGATGCCCACTTTCCCCACTCTTACTCAACATAGTACTGGAAGTTCTAGGCAGTACAATAAGTCAAGAGAAAACAAAGGGCATTCAAATAAAAAATGAGATAGTCAACTATCCCTATTTGCAGATGACTTGATCTTGTACATTGAAAATTTTAAAGGCTCCATCAGAAAAGTTACTGAATTAATAAGTGAATTCAGTATAGTGGCAGAATATGAAATTAAAACACAAAGCTCAAGGCTTCCTATATGCCAGCAACAAAATAGATGAAGAAGAAATTAAGAAAGTAATTGCATTCACAGTGGCTACCAAGAAAACCCCAAAATACCTAGGAGTAAATTTAACTAAGAAGGTGAAAGACCTCTACAATGAAAACTATAAAGCATGGTGAAAAATAAATTGAAGAATATACAAATAAATGGAATAATATACCATGTTCATGGGTTGAGAGAAGTACCATCATCAAAATGTCTATATTGTCTAAAGCAATCTACATAGTCAATGCAATCAGCATCAAAATTACCAATGACATTCTCCATAGAAATAGAAAAACAATCTTAAAATTTGTATGGAACTATAAGACTCCATATAGCTAAAGCAATCTTGAACAAAAAGAACAAAGTTGGAAGCATCACACTTCCTGACTTCAAAATATACTGTAAAACTATAGCAACCAAAACAGCATGGTACTGGTATAAAAATAGACAAATAGACCAATGGAACAGAATAGAGAGCTCAGAAATAAACCCACATATAGACAACTGATTTTCAACAAAGATGCTAAGAATATACTATTGAAAAGGACATCCTCTTCAACAAAAGGTACTGGGAAAACTAGATATCCACATGCAGAAGATTGAAACTAGACCCCTATCTCTAACTGTAGACAAAAATCAACTCAAAATGGATTAAAGACCTAAATTTAAGACCCAAAACTATGAAAGTACTAGAAGAAAACATAGAGGAAACACTACACAAAATGGGAGTGGGCAGAGCTTTTTTTGAGCAAGACTACAAAGGCACAGGCAACTAGAGGGAAAATACACAAATGGGGCTACATCAAACTGAAAAACTTCTGCACAGCAAGGGACACTGTTGACAAAGAGAAGAGACAGAATGTATCAAATACATATTAAAAGGTAATAAAGAGAAAAGTTGAAAATATTTTTCTTTTTCCCCAGATAAAATCATTTCATGGGCATTTAATATTTAATGAATACTCTAGTGTCCCTACCATGGCTGAAAGGCCTTCTATGACTTCATTTTTTTAATACTCTCCCTATTCTTTATAGCAAGCCAGAAACATTGCTTACTGATGTTCTCAGAACTCACCAATTCCTGGAACTCACCCCAGGTCAGTCACTGTGCCCTATGCCCGGGGAACTATTCTCCTTGGCTCACCTCTCATTCCGTGTGGTCTGTGCCCATCCATCAGTTTGTCTGAGCAGCGCTTTACACCCTACCTTCACATGAACACCCACAGACTACCTGCCCATGTGTCATTCTTTGTATTCTTATGCTGCTTTTCTTCCCATGGTATTTATCAGTTCCTGGCATTACATTGTATAGTTATATTTCACTGTCTGTCTCTCCCACTAGAGTAAAAACTCTAGAAAGGCAGGGATACTCTCTGATTCACATCTTTACCCAGAGGGCCTCAAATAGTGCCTAACACCTAATAGGTGCTCAATGAATATTTTTTGAATGACCTCTTATTTTTCATGGTTAAAAATAATCATATACCTAGTTAGTTCTCTTTTTTTTTAATTTCAAATTCATGTACAGTAAGGTAATTTACTTATTTAGTTTTATAAAATTTTCAATTTTCTATATGAATTAAATTTGACAGAATCAATTAAAAGCTAACAAAATATCATCTGCACTCTTTTTTAAGAACTCTAATCCAGAACAAGTGTTTGCATTACATGGCCTCTTTGTAAATAGCTGTGACTTTTATAGAAACTAAGCTGACATTTAAGTTTTAATGAAACTCAAAATTGAACAAATTCACATGGCTTCAGGCCTGAGTGCTTTGCATGGTAATTGCAAATACTGTATAAAGTGGTCATGAACACTTCCAGACAACATTCAGCTTCCCTGGGAGGGATATTTGGGTATGGAGAGGTACAGCTGAGTGGATTATGGGATTACTGAGGTGACATAGTCTAGGTCTTTGTGAATCAAAGCTATGGGAAGGAGAAATGTGCTTCACAATTTAAATAAATTTAATATAATATTAGCCTTTATACATATCACTTAATTAAGCCATAGGTTATGGTCTTAAAATTTTAGTTTCCATTAAAGAGTTTGATTACTATTTGGGGTTGGTTTTTTACAAACAGTACATTTAAAACAAATTCAAAGTGCTTTTCATATGGAAAAATGATTTATATTAACATATATCTGTTTTATAATCCACATGGTTGTACTTTCAGGGCATACTGGAGTCTCTGGGGAGAGGCAACATAAAGAACAACAGTGATTTTTCCACCCGGAAGTTGTAGGTCTGGAAAGTGGGAAACTAATGAAACCTTAGTGTTGGCACTCAGGGCACCTATCCAGGTCCACTTTGGGCTCAATTAATGTCTATGGAGTCTTATCTTTGACCTGGGCTGCAAATCATTGGTCTCTAAGGAGGAAGGACATTCACATGCAGGGCTGGCAAAACTCTGCCTCAGAGACAGCAATTAGACCTCATTTATGTGTGGGGCATATTAGGACCTAGTAAGAATCTAATGATTGAGTTAATTAAATTCCTATTGAAAAGGACATCCTCTTCAACAAAAGGTACTGGGAAAACTAGATATCCACATGCAGAAGATTGAAACTAGACCCCTATCTCTAACTGTAGACAAAAATCAGTTAGTTACTAAAAGAAAAGCAAGAACACAAATTTAGTTTTTGTAGCTCAAAATAGCTTGTGAACAAAATATATTTTCTTTAAAAGAAATATATATATATATATAGTAAATATATATATATATATATATATATATATATATATATATATATATATATATATATATAGTAAATATATATATATATACTGAAGGTTATGCAGGGGTCTTTTACCCATAGTCTCAGACAAACATCACTACTACTAAGCCTCAAACTGAAGAATGGAAACAAAAACCAACAAAAAAGAAACAACAAATTTTTGTTTCTACAAAACAAAAATATTTTCTCCTCTGAAGCATTGTATATGATTGTATGTGTGTGCGTGCACACATGTGTGTATATGTGCATGCTTTTGGATGTATATACAATAGAAAAATCTCTTAGTAAATTTAGCAAAATGACATCAAAACATAAAGAGCCTGAATCCTGAGAAATAATTTGAAGATAAGTTTTCCACCACTATTTCCCTATCTTATTACTTTCTGAAGGATTGTTTTGCTTTTTATGTGTGTGTTTTTAATTTAGGGTTTCAATGAATCCATACATGTAAATTACTCCAGAGAGTGCCTATTTAAAACTATACTTGCTTTCTCAAGAGAATTTGTCAATAATTGGAATGTCTTTATCTATATAAATAAAAGGGAAAAAAATACTGTAGCCTTTTTAAGGATTAGTGTAACATTTTATCAAAGATTATAAGATAAAACTTAAGAGTACTAGTAGAACTTTAGATTTTAAGCATTTTTAGCTTGTGTTGCAGTATAGAGTTGATTCTGTAGATCCGCAACCCTCATTTTCTTCGCTACCTCATGCCAAGTATTTAGGCTATGCCATCCTCAAATATCAATTTAGAAAAACATGTCTGTCAGCAGCTCATTATCCCATCAATTTAAGCTACTATATCATAAATTTGTTACAAACTGCAGATGGCCTCCAAGATTGTGTTGACTGTATAGAAAATATGCTGGATGCTTTATAAATGTATAGCAAAATAAGAAGCTTTTCGTAAGCCAAGACACTGTTCTTTCCAATGAAACCCAGGAAAATACTTGGATTATCATTCAAATGCTCTCCATCAGTCTTATAGGAAACAGTATGCTTTCCAATAAAAAAGAAATTTAAGATCTTCATGAAATAACAAAATGCTTTTAGGGTGCTCCCAACCTCTGAGAGCTATCCCCCCACTATGTCACCCAAAATGGCGTCATGTATCTATACATGTGTCAATAACATTTAAATTAGGCTTAAGAAGAAACTGAATAGAGATTTTAAGAAATAATTTGAATATAATATATTTTTAAAAATTTTAATTACTATCTTTAAATATCAAGCTTAGGAACTAATCATATTATTTCTCAGGTAAAATGGAAATTTTGGGTAAATGTGTTGAAGTGACCACATTGTTTATTTTATTTTTTAAGTGATGATGATTATTTTAATTTTAATACTTACTTGTATATATTTTTGGGGTACACAGTATTGTTTCAATACATGCATATACTGCACAGTGATTCACTTACAGTAGATAGTACAGTTTTGCACCCATTAGTCCACCACTTCTACCCCCCTGCACTGCCCCCCTCCCCAACCTCTGGTAACCATTTTCTTTCTACTTCTATGAGAACCACTTTTTTTTTTTTTTTTTTTTTTTTTACATATGAATAATATCATGGGGTATTTGCCTTTCTGTACCTGACTTACTTCACTTAACATGATAGTTTACAGTTCCATCCATGTTGCTGCAAATGATAGCATATAATTTTTTTAAATAGCTGAATATTATTCCATTGTGTACATATGCCATGGTTTTTTAATCCACTCATCTGTTGATGAGCATTTAGGTTGATTCCATCTCTTGGCTACTATGAATAGTGTTGTGATGAACTTAGGAGTGCAAGTATTTTTTTGATATATTGATTTCATTTTCTTTGGGAATATAGCCAGTAGTGGAATACCTGGGTCATAGGGTAGATCTGTCTCTAGTTCTCTGAGGAACCTCCATACTGTTTTCCACAGTGGCTGTACCAATTTGCATTCCTGCCAACAATATAGGAGTGCTCCCTTTTCTCTGCATCCTCGTCAGCATTTGTTATTTTCTCTCTTGTTGATAATAACCATTCTAACTGAGGTGAGATGATTGTGGTTTTAATTTGAATTTTCCTGATGCTCCATGATGTTGAGCATTTTTTCGTGTGACTGTTGGCCATTTGTATGTCTTCTTTTGAGAAATATCTGTTCAGGTCCTTCACCCATTTTTTAATTGGGTAATTATTTTTTTGCTGTTGAGTTGTTTGAATTCCTTATGTATTATGTATATTAGCCCCTTGTCTGATGTGTAGTTTGCAAACACCTTCTCCCATTCTGTAGGTTTCCTCACTTTGTTGATAGTGTTCCTTGCTGTGCAGAAGCTTTTTAGTTTGATGTAGTTTCATTTGTATATTTTTGCTTTAGTTGCCTGTATTAGTCCATCACTGTTGCTTGTAACAAAATACCTGGAACTGCATGATTTATAAAGAAACAATATTTATTGCTTGAAGTTTCAGAGACTGGGAAGTCCACAGTCCAGGGAACACATCTGGTGAGGGTCTTCCTCTGGTGCGGACAACTGTGGTGCAGAATATCACATGGCAAATATGGCAGGAGCAGAGAGAGGTACCTCCTCAGTCCTCCTTTTAAAGCCTTCAGAACCACACCCACAACCACCATTAAACTATCAATGGATTAATGCATTTATTATACCATGGTCCTCACATCAAATGACCTCTCAAGGCCCAATATCTCAATTACTATAATAGGATTTCCCACCCTCTTAACATTGTCACAGTGGGGATTAAGTTTTGGGGGGATATTCAATCCACGGCATTGCCCCTGCCTTTGTAGTCTTACTCAAAAAAGCACTGCCCACTCCCATTTAGTGTAGCATTTCTCTTGTTTTCTTTTAGTAGTTTCATAGTTTGGGGTCTTAAGTTGTGGCTTTTAATCCATTTTGAGTTAATTGTTGTGTATGGTGAGATGTAGGGGTCTAGTTTCAATATTCTACATGTGGATATCCAGTTTTCCCAGCACCATTTATTGAAGAGGATGTCCTTACACCCCTGTATATTCATGGCACTTATGTTGAAAATCAGTTGGCTACATATGGGTTGATTTCTGGGCTCTCTATTCTGTTCTATTGGTCTATTTGTCTGTTTTTATGCCAGTACCATGCTATTTTGGTTACTACAGCTTTACAGTTTATTTTGAAGCCAGAAAGTGTGATGCTTCCAACTTTGTTCTTTTTGTTCAAGATTGCTTTCATTATATGGAATCTTTTGTGATTCCATACAAATTTTAAGATTGTTTTTTCTTTATGTGAAGAATGTCATTGGTATTTTGATAGAGATTGCATTGAATGTATAGATTGCTTTAAGTAATATGGACATTTTGACGATGTTAACTCTTCCAGCCCATACGTGGGATATTTTTCCATTTATTTGTGTCCTTTTCAGTTCTTTTCACCAATATTTTATAGTTCTCATTGTAGAGGTTTTTCACCTCCTTGGTTAAATTTACTCCTAGGTATTTAAAGGGGTGTTACAAACCATACAAATACGTGGAAATTAAAGGACATCTCCTGACCAACAAAAGTGTCAAAGAAGAAATCAAAAAAGAAATTAAAAAAATCCTGGAGACAAATGAAAATGAAAACACAACAACAAGCAGAACTGATGAGATACAATGAAAGCAGTTCTGAGAGTGAGGTTATAGCAATAAGTGCCAGCATCAACAAAGAAAAAAACATTTCAAATAAACAACCTAACATTACACCTCAAGGTACTGGAAAAACAATGGCAAAACAAACCCCAAATCAGTAGAAAAAGAGTTCAGAAACAAATAAATTAGGGATTAATAAAACAATACAAAAGATTGGTGAAACAAAGAGTTGGTTTTTCAAAAAGATAAACAAAATCAATAAACCTTTAGTTCAACTAACAAAGAAAAAAAGAGAGAAGACTCAAATAAATAAAATTAGAAATGAAAAGGAGACATTATAACTGATACCACAGAAATAGAAAGGATCATAAGAGAATACCTGTATTCTGAATACAGGATACCTGAATAACTGTATGCAAACAAACTGGAAAACCTAGAAGAAATGGATAAATTCCTGGACACATACAATTTATCAAGGTTGAATCATGAGGAGCTAAAAAACCTAAACAGACCAATAATGAGTAATGAGATCAAAGCAGTAATAAATAGTCTCCTAACAAAGAAAACCTCAGGACGAGGTGGCTTCACTGACAAACTCTACCAAATATTTAAGGAAGAACCAGTTCTTCACTGACAAACTCTACCAAATATTTAAGGAAGAACCAGTTCTTCTCAAACTCTTCCAAAAAATTGAAGAGGAGGGAGCACTTCCAAACTCATTCTAGGAGGCCAGCAGCATTACCCTTGTACCAAAACCAGAAAAACACATTGTTAATTTCCTTTAATCAAAGGCATTAAGGCCACGATATGTGTCAGACCCTGTGGTAAATGTCGAGAATCTGAAGATTAAGCAAGTTACCTTATTTTTCTTCAAGAGATTATATACTCAGGGAGAAAATGGCACTTCTAACACTGAACAGCCTGTGGGAAGTGACCAATGATATTGGAGCCATCTGCCTCGTAGAGAAACCCAGGAAAGTCAGCCCAGACAGGGGGGAAAACATGAAAAAAACATAGGGGCTTGGAAACATACTCCTCCTTTCGGGAAATACAAGTATTCATGAAATATAAGATTTAATGGAGGGAAGAGTGGAAAATGGGCCTGAATGTGCAGGTAGGAGGCAAAGAAAGGCTTTATATATGCTACTGAGGAGCTTAGGCTTTATCTTGTTTAAAATGGAAAAAGTAATAGAAAAATTGAAATAATACTATAAAATATTGCTGTGTTCCCTTTATTGTTGCCATGAAAAGGGCATAGATGTTGATATAAATCCCTTGTTTTCCAGCTAACTCGTTGAGCACTTACTGGAAAATTCTTTTGTGAGCATCAGTTTTGTGTCTATTTATAATCTGTTTGACTAGATGATCTTTAGGAATGCTTCTCACCAAAAATTTTATAAATTTAGTCCTGTCAGAGCTTTACATGATATAAAAATCTCATATATTTAAGACTTTAAAACATTGCTGGAGGCAGACATGGAAAAACAATTTGTCTTTCTGATGTCATTGACTATGAAAAATAATTATATCAGAAACAAATGGTATGAAAAATACAAGTTCTATCTTTTTTTTCTTAAAACAAAATATCTTTTGGTTCATAATCAACATGACACCTTTTGTCACTTTATAGACCTAATTATTATTTTCATTGTTATTTAACTAGAGACAGAATTCTAAAACACTTCCTGAAAGTTAACATTTAGTAATACAGTAATAATATGAATACCTATTGGTCAAATAATATAAACCTCTACAGATGTTCAAAAGTTTTTGAAAAAGTGCTTTGGGAGACCTAATCCAATTCATTGTTGGTAGTAAATATTAAGTCCAAACAATCTAAACAAAGACTAACATAAATTAGGGTAGGAGTTGTGTTTTGGGAGAAGGGAGTACATACCAATTAATTCAGTCAATAAAATTATAACTAGATTACAACTTTCCTTTTTAAAGTTTTGTATATTCAGTATGAGGTGTTTTTTTAAAACTTTTTTGATGTATTTTGTCATCATTTAAAAAATCATAAATAAAAATGCTTAATGCATAATTTTTTTTTCTAAGTTACTATTGGTTTAAGTTTGTGATTAAAGGAAATTCATTTGAAGTGTCCAGAAACTGATTTTCTTTTTTTTTTTAGAGAGTGATTTTTTTAATTAATTAAAATAGTAAATTAAAATTTTATCTAGTAAAACTTCACCTAAAGACAGAAGAACTTATATCACGTCACCCCCCCCACACACACATACTTCAGAAAGTTTCCCATTTAAAATTATTAAACATCTCTACATAATTTGCCCAGCGATTGTAATTTTTGAAAGTTGCATTGGGTGTGGAAATAAGAATGGAATTGGATCTAGTAAAGGAGAGGAAATATGAGAAGACTTGGTTCAAATCTTCCCATCAATGTCCAGGACCTGTCATGGCATTTCCCTGGGAAAGAAGCATATGCATTTCTTGAAGATAATGGAAAACAGTATGAAATGAGAATATACACTATATTTATAAGAGACCTTGAGAGGATCGTTGTTTATTTTTTAAAGAGCTGAATAAAGTAAGGTTATTCATGTGAAATTTACCTGGAAATGATAGTCTCACATTTGAGGAGATGCTGTATTACAGGAAAAGAAAATCAAGTGCAATTCACATTTTTAGTGAGTCATATTTTATTGTAATAGGTCATGATTAAGAAAATTGAAATCCCTTAGATGAAAATATATAATAATTATAAATAGCAGATAAGTAACAAGTTTACATACACAAAAATTCACCAAACTGGGCAGCACAATCAACGTATATAGGTCTGTTTCTTTATTGGTAATAACTAGTTTAAAAATCTGTTTATCAATATGTGCTTAGTATCACCCAATGAACTAATCTGTGTTAATTAATTAATTTAATTATTTAAATTTAAATACCTCTCTATCACCTCCTAAAATGTGGTTCACAACACCACTGGGTGTCCCTGGGGTCTATGAAATTTATCATTTTCAGAGGTAAAAACAATTAAAAAAATACATACATATTTCACGAATTTGAAATGTAAAATTGAATGCCAACTTAACTTTTCATATAAATATAAGATTAAATACTATTTGGCTGGCATTTGGCTAGCATTTATAATACCATTGATATTGGCTAATATACTTTTTAGGTAATTTGATTACTAATGTCAGTATTAAATAAGCATTTTAAATTATCATTGTTTACTTGTTGAATTATTCTGACATTACAAGATCAAAAGAATGATTCAAAATTGATTTGTAAAGCATATAAACAGGAATGAAAATAGTAATATAGATATTACAACTGATGATGTCATAATTATGAGGAAAAAAATTTCCCTTCCTCCAGCTTCTATGTATTCACTAAACCCTACCTTTCACGAATCAGCTTTCAGTGACCTTTCTTGAACACACATCTTAAACTAAATGCCTCGACTCTGTGCTATGTTAGCATCTCATACAAACATCAGTTATTTCATTTGTTATATATACGTGTGTGTGTGAGTGTGTAAAATCTCTACTGAGTTTCCTTGGGCAATGACTATGCCTACCTATCTTAGCTGCCTAGTGTTTAGCACAGTTCCTGCAACATAGTTGAGCTAAACTAAATTCCAAGCAGAATAAGATGTAAACAAGATTTTGAGAGATTATAACATGCATAATGCAATCCCTTAATAAGGTTGTTGTTAAAATTGAAAACAATGTCACACGGAGAGACAGAATCAAACAAGAAATCAGCATTTGGAGAATTCACAACAGGCCATTATTTGGCACCCAAATTTTCAAGTACTCAAATTCCATTTTATTAGTGAATACCAAATTATTAAGTTTTCAGCAAATGTATTTCTACTAACTAAGTTCTCATGAGACTGATTTTTAAATCAGAAAAGGAAATTTTTCACTTAACTCATCTGCAATGAGGAATATACGTTTCTAATGACTAGCAATAATTAACCAGATATGGTATTTCTATCCTTTGGACATCATTATATTCTAACTACACAGTAATAAAAGTGGTCACAAAGAAATGCTATTACAAATTCCTCCTCATCCTTTAGGACCTTAAATGGTTTTTAAATTCAATTCCTTTAGAGTATCATCCCTGATATCTACTTAAATTCCTAGTTACATGCTCCCATAGCACCCTGTATTTTTCTTGCATAGAACTTATAACTATAATAAGGGAATAATAATTTGTGTAATTATATATTAATCACTACCCTCTCCCTAATGAGCAAGACCTCTGACTGCCTTGCTCAGCTCCATAGTTCTGGTGCTATGTCAATCACCTAATTGAGTAGAGACTTTGTTTTCTGTCTGGAAAGAATAGGTCCACTTTTTGCATTCTATTTGACTAGTATTCCAACTCGATGCTATGTCTAAAACATCCAGTGACCACCTAATAGTAATATTTTGTTGTTATTTCAATCAATACACATTAAATGCTTTGTATATCAGGCACAATTCTTACATCAGGCAAGATTCTCTTTTTGTAAAGCTTATATTTCTGGAAAATGGACAGAGGAACAAGCAAACAAAGTAGCAGATGGTAATACACTGTGCAGAGATTTTAAATAGGGAAATGTACTAGATAATTCTTGCTATTCAGTGAAGACCTCTCTCAGGAGGTGGCATATGTGGTAAGATCTGAGTGACAAGGAGTAACCACCCATGCAAAGATCCGAGGGAAAGTTTTCCAATTCAAAGAACAGCAGGGTCAAGCACCTTGAAATGGGACTGGATTTGTCATGTTTAAAGAACAACAACAACATTAAAAAGTCAGTGATGTTGAAAGACAGTTGACAGAGGGAAAGTGGTGCAAGATGAGATTAGAGTAGTAGGGAGGGGCTGAGGCTTGTAGGGCTGTGCTGGCCAGAGCAAAATTATGGATTTCATTTTAATTAAGATAAAAATACATGAAGAATTTTAAACAGGAAGGAAACAAGATCTGATTATCTGATTCATGTTCAGACTCCTTGTCTCTTTGGAGAATTGATTATAGAAGATCAAGAATGGAAAGAAAAAGCAGTGAGGAGATTATTGTTGGAGTCTAGGTGGGAGGAAATGATGTTAGGATCATGCTAGTGATGGCAGAGAAAGGGGAAGTGGAATACACACTCAGGATGTGATTTTTAATAAGAGTAAGCAGTGCTAAATTAGATGCAGTATTAAAGCTATCAAGAGTCATCAGGAGAAACATTTGAGTATTTAGTATAAGCAACAGACTGTATCTGGTATCATTTACTGAGATGGAGGAGACTTGAGGAGGAGCAGGTTTGAGAGTAAAAAGCAAGAGTTGACCATGTTGACTTTGAAAGTACATGTGGATATCAAGGAAGACTTCATATTAACTCAGGAAAAGCAGAGCTGGAGGTGTAGATTTGGGAGTCATCAACCTGTGGAGGATATTTAAGGTCATGGGACAAAATTGGGCCATTTAAGGACTGCATATAAGGGTGAGGGGAGAGCCCAAGGCTTAGACATGAGCCATTCTAAACATTAGAGGATGACCGGGGAACTATGAGCCAGGAAAGAAGGCTGAAGGACTGCTAGAAAGCTACGGGAAAACAAATAACCCTAGGAAAATGTATTATCACTAAAAGGAAGAAAGGGTTTCAAGGAAAAACTTGACCTCTGAATCATTTGGTAATGTGGCACAGCCTCCTTTCAAAGTTCTCTTCTTCCTTAGCTTCCAAGATTATGTCTTGTCCTGGCTCTGTTGCTGACTCCCTGGACATTTCTTCATCCTCCTTTTTATTACTGTCTCTGCTTCTCCCTGCATTTCGAATGTTGATATAGTGTACGATTTTTGCCTTGAGATGTTTTTCTTCTCACTTCTTACTTTTACCCTGAGAGATTTTATCCTCTTTCATGACTTAATATGCTTCTTGATGCAAGTAATTCCTACATCTCCTTCCAGCTCAGAGTCAGAGGAGGTTAAATAATACATGAGTAGTGATCAGAAGACTTGGATTCCAATCCTGTCTCTACCAGTTACTAGCTATGTGTTATAGGGAAAGTCACATAAGCCCTACAGCCCTCAGTCCTTTTTACACATTTCCTTAGGCGTAAAAAGAAGTGATGAGATAAATGATTGCCTTGATCCTTCCAACTCCATTCAGGCCTTTTGAAGGGCAAAATAGGGAAAAAGAAATGTATGCCAAGGTAATAATGCAATTTTATTTTCTCTTTCAATGTATTTCCCCTCTGGTGATTTGTTTTGGTATATGCCCATCTCTTTTCTACTTAGTTGGCAGGTTTTCTCACAAACACAGTTTTCTGAGGAAAGAAATTTCAATTTTTTAGTAAGCCTTAATTTGATATGCAACCAGGGTGTTTTTGATGAGTTTAATTATACAAGATTTGTTGATGAAACTCTACCAAGCCATTTTGTACTTGGACAGAAACTACAGAGAGAATGAAATTCACTGGAAATGTGAAAGACTCTTGATGATGGACTGAAATGAAATTGTATCTAACAAAAATAATTTGTAATTTAAAACATTGCTCATCATGTAAAGAAAAAAAGACCAAGATAAAAGAGAGGGAAAAAAGTACATTTTAGATAAAGACAGAGACCTCTATATAAAGAAAAAAAAAAACTATGTATAAGAATTTTTCTTTTTTTAGTAATAAGGAGTGAATTTTCTAGTCAGAAATATTATGTTTATTTATTTTTACCAAAGGTAAATCCTAATATGCTATCCCAGAAGAGAGTTCTCCTTTCAAAAATGTACAGTATAAGCCCTATGTGTTAAGGATTCTGTTACAGACACTGAAAGGACTTTCCGATTTCAAAAGGAAAACTACAGGCCTGTGTCTTACTATAAGTTAAAAGGAGAGTGTAAGGCAACAGTCAAAAGTGACACAGGGTGACAATATCTGATTATTTCCACCTCCAATCCATGTTTCTCTAGTCAATTTGCTCCTAATGCCCACTAAGGAATCTTGAGCCCATGACTTGCCCTTATGCAAATCCCTTTCATTGTTTCCATAATAATTAGGCCAGTGCTGCTATAATTTGAAACAGTGACTTCAGAGAGTCTTAATTTTTACATTAACTATATATAGAAGTTCTTTGAGACATCTGGACCACGCTATCCATTGATTTTATAAGGCCCAAGCTAAATCATGAAAGCAAGAGAGTAATTATTCCATGTATGGCAAACTAAAGATACTTATAACCCCTTGGCCACAACATTCCCTGAGGGTTGATATGAGCTCATTAATCATTCTGCCAGGAACTGAATTTATATTCTAGTTTGCGTAAGGGCATCATGACAAGCAAGGCATTTTATGTTTCAAGACATCATACTTAATTAAGATTTCTTAACAGTTCACTTTCTTTCTTTGGAAAAAGAATTTAAAACATTTAAAGTACTGTGATCTAGCTTCCTAAAATTTACAGTATTTGTTTGGGAAAATTGAACAAAAGTATTATAATTGCTTTTGTAGATTTCAGTTATTAAATATAAACCAGAAAGGTGAATTGGAGTCACTCTTTCAGTGAAAACATCTGATTCCCACAACTAATACCATTTGTTAAAGCAAGGTTTAAGACTACTATTGTATTATTATTATTATTGTTATCATTATTATAAAGTTATTAATATTATTATAATGCCTATTAATTATTGATTCATATATTTCATTACATATGCAATTAGCAATTTCTCAGATACACAATTAATGAATACAATTATAACACTCTTGAGAAAGGAGCATGTAGTTTGTGACAAAACGCAAGGTTGAAAGTTATGCATAATTTAATTAAAAGTTTGCCCCTATGACAAATTTGGAATATGACAGTCCTCATATATCCATTTATACACTGTGTTGTTCTAAGAGTGCCATGTGGTTAATGTTACTCCTCGTAGAAATTCTAATAGTTTTTAAAATATTATATAAAATAAATGCTCAGTGGCAGATATGTACATGGAATTTCTCTCTGCCACACGTATGTCAATATTCGTGAACTAAGAGGTACAGCTTATACCTGATCAGATGTTTGCTCATTTATACTCTGGTACAAATGAGTGATCATGTGTAAAACCTCTGAGGGAAATTCACATTCGTGTTCATGCATATGAGGTTGGATGGCTCAGTGGATGGGAGGGAGATGCTCCCTGGGCTATGAGTGACATCAACCTGGACCTCTCCTCTTGCAGCCATGGCAAGGTGGGTGAAGGGAGGCAGAAAATCCCTGGGCCTCTGGAAGTCATGCCTGAAGCTGTTGCTGTGTATGACAAGGTCAGTCAGACTGGGAGGCTGAGCCTGTATTATGGGCCATGTTTCTGGGTTGGGCCCACATGCTCTGTGTATTCAAAGTACATAGGCAAGGGTAACTGGTGTCATTCATGCACCTGGGCCTTTGGTATAGGCATCTATACCAAATGCATCTGACATCCTATTAATGAGCCCAGTAAAGTCAGTCTTCTTCAGCCAGTCAGGACATCAGTCAGACCTCTGGCTGGAGTGTAGGTTCTGGAAGAATCTAGGTGGACCTCCTGAGCCATAACCTGGGCCTCTGTTGATGTGGACCGAGCAAAATCTTTGCCTCACCCTCTTCCTGCCTACTCCCAGCCTATTGCTGACATACAGCTCTGCACAGAGTGTTGCCCATAACCATGGGGTCCGTAACTGCTCCAGCTCTGGGCTTTGTGCTTTCAAAGAAAGTAAGCAGTGGCCTAGCTGGCTAGTTACTTTTCAGCATGGGCGCCAAAGTTAGACAGTCTTTGGGCAAGTTCCTGCTATGCCACTAATCAGCTAGGGAATTGTGGAGAAAGTCACATAGCATTTTTAAGACTTAGTTAACTTATCTTCAAAATGAAGAAATTAATGTCTGTCTCACAGGACTGTAATATTCAAATGAGACCATAAGCAAATGTCTAGCTCTGTGCCTGGCACTGAATAGGCAATAAAGAAATGACAGTTGTCTTATTTTTTATCCTCCATTATAAAACATTATTTTCCCCAAATTCATCTGAGTCTGGTTTTTACATAGTTGTTGGGTAGTTGCACACTCATACCTAGACTAAGAACATGAAAACCACTCCAAGATGAACTTGGGGAAACAGTGAAATCCACTTTTTTGAAAATTCATCGTTCTATCCCATCTCTTCCCAGCCTTACCTGTATCATCCCCCTGCACTGCCCTCTGCGGTCCCTCCACTGAGACCTCTGCCCTTCGTCTCTCTCACACCCCTTTGTCCTTGCTTTTACCTCTTCCCTACCTTATGAATTCCTTCTCTTAGATGGAACTAGATTGTCTTCTCTGTAAAATCATCACTGACACTTCAGGAAGAGTTGACATCTCCCATTTGTTCTCAGAATACTTTGTACTAATGCCTTTAAATGCTCCTTATATGAACATTATTTGATTTTTCTGTGAATTTAAGATGTCAGACTAATGGCTGCTTTTTATGTTTTAATTCTCAGAAATATAAACATCTTCCTTTGAACAAGGAAAAGCCAACATTGAAACCACAGATTTTCAATCACAGACTTAAAACACATATTTAAAAGGTCAAATTATATTCCCATCTCACTTTAGATTAACATAAATTATCTTCTGGACTGGTGCCAACTTTCTTGATTGCCAGATAATTACTTTGTATCTGTTCTTACGGTTTCCTTAGTTCAGCTAGCTTTTCTATTTGTCCATCTGAGTTTGGGCAGTATGACCTGCCAGTCTTCAGTTAATGATGACAGGGTTCGTGATGGCAATAAACAATAACAAATACAATCTTTTAATCATTTAAAGATGTGATTAGGTTAATGAAAACATTCTTTAACTCTGGCTTCATTATTTTCAGCACCTCCTTGTATCTGAGTAGCTGATTCATTCCTTAAATGACACTTATGGATACTTTGAAGATCTGATATTGGATCTGGCTAAAAGTTGAATGCATCTATAAGGCAAATATTGGGCAATATAAGAGGCTGTTTTAGCATATTGTGAGATCAGTTGGACAAAATAATGATTACTTTTAAGGGCAATGCTTCTTTCACATGATTATAATTTTTTTTTTTTTAATCATGGTTTCCTCACTTGTACCTAATCTGATAACACTAAGTGACTTGCTTTCATCAAACCTCCCCAAAGCATTCAATATATCACCAAAAGAACTCTTTCAAAGCCATATATTATAGGTTTTTATAATACATAATTAATGTATGATTATAATGTCAAGAAAAACTGTCATGACCAGTTTGGGGAACAAACATAACTGACTCTTGGTAAGCACAACTGGTGGGAGAAAATAGATGTGGGAAGTGAAGATCAGCCTGCAGATTGTTCGGCACCGTTCAGTGTCCTATAGGCATATCTCAGGTATGTTTTGCACAGGGAATAGAAAGATTTATCTAGGATTGAGAATCTGTTAATTATATTTACACAGGTTGAAAACATCTGTTAAGGGTAAATGCATTTATTCATATAATTTCTATAAAACTAATGAACAGGTTATATGCTTTAAGTTTAGATATGCTACAGAAATATTAGTCCAAATCATTCTGCTAGTTGAACAAGTACAAATTAGAATGGAGAATGGCAGCTGTCTGACCAGGTCAGACACAAGAGGAGGAGAGGTGGTGGAGTGGGGCAGACCTAGGAGAGGAGTCTACATTCTAATCCCCATGTCACAGGCTCTGAACTCCTGGTGTGAAGTGGGGATCACATCTGTCCTCCTGAGACACAATTAAATAAGGCGATGAATGTGGAAACCTTGTAAAAGCTGAAAGGTGCAATAAGAAAATACGTGATTTACTTTATTTTACATATTATATTTAATCCATAGGACAATTGGCTTTTAAAATGGAAAAGGCCACTGGGTGGTTGTCAAACGTGTTTCATTGTCAAAACCTTGTTTCAAACGAAATCTTGTATGAAGCTCCAGTATCCACAGTAGGTAATACCAAAGAGATAACACCAAATTGGTTCGCCAGAGGATACTTTAGAGTCCTACTCCTGAGTTTTTCTCCCACCCTGTCAGGAAGCCCTTAAGACACCTTCACTCCTCCTGAGACTCCATAAAGCACAGGTGAATACCAGCAACCCAGACCAGCACTCACATTTTGCAGATGAGGAGACTGAGGACCAGTCAGGCCAAACAACTGATCAGTAGATAGAGACTTGGGGAAATAGGAAGCCTTTGGCTTCATCGTCAGCTGTCCCTGCTTCTGGCACTTTGCTCACATAATGTCTTCTAATAGAGAGCTCTACTTAACACACTGCTGTGTGTGCTGGTTCACTAGAAGGCAACTGCCAGCACGGGAACAGATGAGGAGAGCAGCACATGTGGTCAAAATACAGCACACGCTCTGTCAGCACCGCACCAAAAGCCAGCTCTGTCGGGATGCGGGTTACTCAGTCACTGCACGACTCTTAACCATCCGCCACGTGCCAGTACTCAAAGCATGCTGCTCAATTATGTTGTTTTAAATAAACACATTTGTTTATATAAAATGCCAAGAGGATAACATTTTGAATGTTTCTCCTGGAAATTTTTGATTAGTAGTGAAAAGGGACATAAATTCGACCTATTTTCACAAATAGCATTATATAATTCCACATACTAAGGCAGCCTCAATCATTCACAAGCACACACACACACACACACACACACACACACACACACACACACTCATACAGATGTACACACCCAAGGCGAAGAAAGAAAACTGCTCAAATGAGTAATATAAAAAACTTTCTCAAAATACTATACCATACATCAGCCCTAGACAGTTAATGAATAGGAATCCCAAACTAGAAAAAGGTATCACATGCCCAACACCAGACATTTGTACAGTTTTATTTTTCATGTTAATGGATTTCAGTGTGAAAAGTGTCACTTCTGTCCTAATAAATTAAATAAAAGTAACTATATGCTTAGAATAATAGCAGCCAAATTAGAAAAAAGTATTTTAAAAATTATTTGTAGAAGTGTTCAACTTTGCTAAGAGAATATTGCATTGGTTCATTTCTGGTTCATTTTTATAGTTAGTTCATTTTTGAATGTGGGAAAAGTCTACTTAAGTAAAATAAGAGGAGCCCTAAGGGACTGGAACTTAAATATGCCCGGAAATAATACTTAAGAAAAAAGGGGAATATTTTTGACCCAGTGGGAGAAACCAGCATTAAGTTTCTGTTGTAAAAATATAAACAATGGATAGAATCCAATGTAGTTGACTAGGATATAACTGTAGAAAAAGAAATTAGCAGAGGAACTTTAAAGCACAATGTGGTAAAGGGAATGATTTTTAGTATACATTATAAAAATAAGCAAAAATTAAATAAAAAAATAATTAAGAAATAAATAAAAATAAACACTATTAAAGTTAATTAAAATTTTGCCAATGATTAAAAATTAAGTTTGATAACATGTGGGAATCAGTAGTTACATCTTTGACAAACTTCATTTAAAGAATGTATTTATGTATTGTAATTGGAGATTTTTACTGATGAAAAACTCATTTTGAATATTTCCCTTTATTCGTAACTTGAATAATGATAGCTTCCTTCCTAACACTAGACCTAATTAAAGATCTCCTATTCAGATGCCTGCTTCCAACTTCTCGGACAATCCCATCAAATAGGTATAATTAAGTAATATATTTTTCACACTTTCAAATAATTTTGTTCTGGAATTTCTCATTAACTAATTCTTACCTCTCTCTTTCTCTCTTTGCTTTCTCCAGAATTTACTTTATTTTTATTTAGGATGGTGATCCTCTGCTGGAATATGTGTCCCATCCTCGTTTTCTTTCTCTTCTCTTCCAATTCAAAATAGAGAAGCAGACCTAACTAGGCACACTTGAACATGTTACACTTTGGAGTACAATTGAATGATCTCTTTCATGCAGTAATATGTCCCAGACTTCAGCTGTGCTTTAGATATATTTAAGACTCATCTTGAGCTATTAAAGTATTCATTTCTCATCGTAATGAACTGAGTTAAGGGTGCACTAACTTGGGACTAGTTCGAATGTATCACATCATACTCTTCTGTGAATAAATTTTTCTAAGATATGTTTTGTGAGTTTAGGATATATAGGAGAAATTTCTTCATTAATTCATTCAATTAACCAATATTTATTAAAAAGCTACCTCTCAATTACAGCATTGTGGGTGATACAAAGATGAATTTGTCAAGAGAAACAAAAAATGCATTCTTGTAACTCTATTACAAAATAGACAAAGATACATTTTATAAAACAGACCCCGTTAATGGGCTGTGAAAGGATCTTTGCTCTCTATGCATGAATTTTTCTCTCATTTGTACTAACCCCGCTTGGCTGAGGCTTGTGTCTCTTGTATTGCTGGTGGCTTCTCCTCATAATGCCCCTTAGACAACAAAAATTTTACTGAATTGGCAGCCTTCCAGCTTCTTTCACTCAGGGGCATTAGTACCCGGGGGAAGAAGAATTAAAAATGCTTCTATGCCTGATATTCAGCCAATGACCTCTGTTTTCTGAGAACAGGGAAATGTGTAACCCTGAGCTGCTAACTGGCCTTATTCCCTTATGTTATTCATGAGAAGAAATGTTCTGCTCTTTCATAATGAAACAAAAGCTCATATCTCAGATGCTTTTTAACCACCATAGTTCTAGTATGTGAAGGTTCATACTATTTACTGAATATAAAGTAGATATGATTTGTATTCTAACTCTTCACATATTGACTTTTTATTTTTTTTTACCATTGGAACACCACATAGAGCAAAGATGTTAGCAGAAGAAATATTCTTCATGGTCAAGACTAGAGTGAGATGAGTGAGGAACTTGTCTTGGACACAAAATTTAAGAAGGTGCCATAAAACTCGGTGATCAAGATAAATAATGTATGATAATGATAATGTGCAATATTTATTGAAATAGAAATTAACTTAGAAAATCCATAATGAGAAAAATATCGTTATCTTAAAGACAGATCAGCCACTGGCTTTTCCTTTTGTCTCAAGCTATGGCTCAACAAAGTATTATTAACATCCTCTCCGAACCTTCAGTGTCAGTGACCAATTTTGAATTGGTCATCCACTCAAGATGCATTCACTCAATTAATGACATACTAAGAGTTAGATCTCTAGGGATATAGTTAATCAAGTTTTGTCAACTTGGTCCAAACATAGTTTTCCTTGAACTGATAGAACTAACGAATCATTTTAATGACATATAGATTTCATCATATTTACTCTTTTATGTGTTTCTCAACTTTGTAGTTCTCCTCTTGTTGTTGTTGATGTTGTTGTTTTTAACCTGTGGTCTTATTTCTCATACCAATTTTGTCTGACATATTTGGAAATTATTTTTAATATAACTTGTAACAGGTTTTTTTTTTTTTTGCTTTCCTGGTAAAATTTGCTGCCTTATTTCCTCTCCAGAACTTTGCAAAATAACTATGAAGACACAGAAAGTGAAAGATGAAAATTTTAAAACCCTGAATATAAACCTGTATTTAATTTTTCCTAGAGATAATCTACTATCATTTCTGGAATTTAGTATTCTCTACCACAACAGGCAATGACTGACATGAATGTGTTTGCTTTCTAAATGAATGATTATAGCTTAGAGGTGAGAAATATTCCCAACAGAGTATATTTGCTGGCATTTTTACTGCTAAACATCCCATTTTCCTTCACTAGCTCTTATAACTCTGAATGAATCCCCATCATCTAGCTCTGAAATCAGTATCAAATATTGTATCACTTCAGGTGGAGAGTAAAAACCTTACTCTCCTGGGGTAAATTTCCCATTCCTCTGGTCTTTCTGCTATTGTTGTCATACATTTTACTTCTACATATGCAATGAATTCAAAACACATTGCTATTTTTGCTTTATTATACAATTTTGTTTTAGAGTAATAAAAATAATGCAAATGTCTATTATGATTACCTTTATTTTAGCCATTTTTCAACATCATCATTTATTTGTATACTTAAGTTTTTGTCTGTTATCATTGCTTCTGCCTAAATAGCTTAGTTTAAAATCTCTTGTAGAGTAGTTCTGCTGGTAATTTCTGGTTTTTGTTTGTCCAGAAAAGGCTTTATATATTTTTCATTTTGGCAGATATTTTCTCTGGTTATGGAATTCTAGGTTTACAGTTATTATTTTTTGTTTGTTTGGTTGGTTGATTTGATTTGGTTTCCTTTCAGCACTTTGAAGATATCACTCCTTTGACTTCTGGCATGCACAGTTTTTGACAAGAGCTCTGCTATAATTCCTATCTTTGTTCTTTTGTAAATAATGCAGTATTTTAACCAGAGATTTGTCTCCTAAGAAGATTCCTCTTGTACTAACTCTTGGCACTTAGCATGCCTACATAGACTTAAATCCCTCAAATATAAAGAAACAGAAAAAAATGCATTAAATTTGGTTCTTGTGAAATTTGTCTCAAAAAAAGGAGGGGGGGAGAGAGAGAGAGAGAAAGAAAATATGTGTATTTATGTTTGCAAAAGATAGAGGAGGCAGGATATTTTGATAGGATATCCAGGACAGAGAAGAAAATTTTGGATAACAACTTCCTTGAACTTTGCAGAAATTAAAGAAACTATAAAAAACACAAGAGATGGAAACAAAGTATATCACTGTCCTTAAATGCTGTGGATCTTTCAAAGTCGCCTGAAAATTCCTTCATTATCTGCCACTTCAAATTAAGAAATTTTTGAGGATCAGAAATAAATCCGCACATTTACAGTCAATTGATTTTTGACAAAGATGCTAAGAACACAATGGGCAAAGGACAGTCTCTTCAATAAGTGATGCTGGGAAAACCGGATATTTACATGCAGAAAATAAAATTAGATTCTTATCTCACACCATGTACAAAAATCAATTCAAAATGAATTAAAGACTTAAACTTAAGAACTGAAATGGTAAAACTACTAGAAGAAAACAGAGGGAAAAAAACCTCATGATGTTGGTCTGAGCAATGATATTTTTGGATATGATCCCAAAAGGACAGGTGACAAAAAATAGACAAATAGGATTACATTAACCTAAAAAGCTTATACACAGCAAAGGAAGCAATCAACAGAGTGAAGAAATAACATATGAAATGGGAGAAAATACTTGCAAACTATACATCTGATAAGGGGTTAATATCCAAAAAAATAAGGAATTCAACTCAAAAGCAAAAATATAAATAACCTACTTTTAAAGATGGGCAAAGGACCTGAATAGACATGTCTCAAAAGAAGACATACAAATGGACAACAGGTATATGAAAGATGCTCAACATCACTAATTATCAGGGAAATGCAAATCAAAACCACAATGACATATCACCTCACACCTGTTAGGATAGCTATCATCACAAAGACAAGAGAAAAGCACTGGAAAGAATGCAGAGAAAAGGAAACTCTTTTATACTGTTCATGGGAATGATGATTACCATAGCCATTGTGAAAAGCAGTATGGAGGTTCCTAAAAAAACAAAAAATAGAACTGCCATGTGATCCAGCAATCCCACTTCTGGGTATATATCCAAAAGAAATGAAATCGGTACGTCAAAGAAATATGTGTACTACCTTGTTTGCTGCAGTATTATTCACAATAGCCAAGATATAGAATTAACTTAAAGGTCTATAACATATGAATGGATAAAACAAAACATGGTATAAATAAACAATGGAATACCATTCAGCCTTACAAAAGAAGAACTTCCTCTCGTTTGTGACAACACAATGAGCCTGGAGGACATTACGTTAAGTGAAGTAAGCCAGGCATAGAAAGACAAATACTGCATTATCTCACTTAAATGTAGAATCTAAAAAAGTTGAACTCATAGAAGCAGAGAGTAGAATGGCAATTACTAGGGGCTGGAGGATTGCAGAGAGGACTGGGAGATGTCGGTCAAAGGATATGAAATTTCAGTTAGAAACAAGGGGTAATTTCAAAGAGCTATTACACAACATAGTGACTATAATTAATAACATAATAGTTAATAATAGTGAATAACATATTGATGCTGCTTTTGTCTCAGGAGGTTTTAGTATACACACAAGGCCACCATGAAGCACCATTGGGGCACCATTTACACAGACTGCAGTGGGATGGTGGCCTTGTATTTGTGCAGGGCACATCAGCAAGGCCAAATTAGTGTCATGTGAGTGATGCAATTAAATATTAAATAATATTTATTTAATATTAAATAAATTAAAATGTCAAATGTTTCAGTGTAATATTTTTTTAAATGTCAGTTACAAACATTTTTCTTTTTGCCTTACTCTGATATAACTAGACAGTACTGTTACTAATTCTGCGTTTTATTTACATTTTTCATATTTTGTTGATAAATTTTTGTGTTAATTTTTTATTTTTAAAAATATTTTTAAAATATTGGACTAAACTCTTATTTATCTCAAAGATAAATTTTTGGTGACTCCTTAAATTTTGAGTGACACATTCAACTTCACCCTAATCCCAGCCCTGACAATCAGCACAACTTTACATGGTGGAATGGATCTACATGGACAACTTTACATGGTTGATCTACATACACAACTATCACATGATGATAATATTGATAATCCCAAACTTGCTCTTCCCCCAGTCAGTCCCATCTCTATAAATGGCACCACCATGCACTCAGTCCAGAAATCTCAGAAGTGTCTTTAACTGATCTTTCTTCCTCCACATCTGACATGTAATCCACATATAACGTGATTATGTATAATTCACATGTAAACTAATCTAGCTAATTCTCAAAAATATATTCTACATTCATTTTTTATCACTTCACCAATACCACACATAAACCTAGCCTAGACTAACTGGTCTTTCTTAAATCTTACCCTGTCAATCAAGAAGAATGAGAAAAATTTTTATTTTTTATTTTTTTTGTCTTTTTCGTGACCGGCACTCAGCCAGTGAGTGCACTGGCCATTCCTCTATAGGATCTGAACCCGTGGCAGGAGTGTCGCCGCTCTCCCAGCACCGCACTCTCCTGAGTGCGCCACGGGCTCGGCCCAAAATTTTTATAAAATGTAACTTAGATCATGTCATTTCTTTCACCGTCTGAACTGATATGATTTGTGGCTTGCTTATATAATTAGGGTTCAGTTTTTACAAATTGGCTCGTAAAGTTTAGATTTCAAAAAAACACAAAAGTGTTTATATATCAATCATCATAGCCCTCCAGTGGCTTTCCCTTTCAATAGAACAAAATTCAAATCTCTTTCCATGTCCTAGATGATTATGTAACCTGACTCTAGCTCACCTTCCCTTGTCATTCCCTACTGCTCTCAGCCACTCTCATTTCAGCAATCTACACCTGCCTTCTTCTGTTTCTCCAACCTAAATTATTCTCCATTAGAGCACTGATCACTTTCTGGTATTTTATTTTTAGTTATCTGTTTATATACTTATTGTTTTTCTTCCACACTAGAATGTAATCTACATGAGAGAGGAATTTTCTTGTACATACCATATTATTGGTGCCTAAAACTCTGCCAGATACATAGAAAGAGCTCAATAAATATTTGCTAAATATATAAATAAATGTCAATTACAGTGATAATTAGTTCATTGGAAATTAAGTAGAAGGCTATAACTAGCTTACCATTTTTTCCCAAGACAGCAGATAAAAATAAAGCTCCAAACTTTAATCCAGAGACACCTAACATCTATTGGAGTAGACTTTAAACTATTGATTTCTACCAGTTATAGCTAATCATAATCAAGAGCTTCCAGTAAATTACATAAACACTGCGAAGCTTTTGTTTGGCTCTATAATGCAGCAGGATTTTTCTCTTCAATGTGCAGGGGAGAAAAATAGATATTTCTGAATTTTCACTGCTAGTAATTCAAATGCTTGGAAACGACATAGTATTATAATGATGATAAATTATCTAGAGTTTTATAAACTTTGTAAGCATATTTTTATAGTTAACTAGCCAATTTATCCACCATTCTATACATGTAACAGGGTCTTTGAACATAATAATTGAAAAACAGGGAAGATATAATTTAAACTGTGTGAACTATGAAGATTGAAATATAAACACTTGAGGTAATTAATTCTAGGTAAGCATTATATGTGTGTGTGTGGAAGAGAGAGAGAGAGAGATCCAGACTGTAAGAGGCAATTTGTTAAAAATTAATCTATAGTAGGGTAAATGACAGCAGGCAGAAATATTATCACAATAATGAAAAACCATATATAGTATCTTGTTTCCAAAGGTTTCAATATTACTTCACACATATTTACATTAAATTCTATCAGAGGTAAAGATACCACACATCCCATTTCCCAGTTATAGATACAGAGGATGATTCTTAAAGTATTAGAGATAATGATTCTCGAAGTTTTATTACACTGTCAAGGAAGCTCTAAGATTATAAACTATTTTTATTGACTCATAATTAAGTGCTTCATCTTCTAGGCCATGTGTAAATGCAAGAATTAATGTAATATAATTATAATTTTTATAATGGTGCCAGCTCAATGCCATTTCAGCTTATATAGATTAATAAGATATAAAATAATATAGCCATCTCTTTAGGGTCAATACATAGTGCAACCAATGAGCATGTAGACGACAGACTGATTAATAATGTAATTAAGTTTTCTGATTAAATAATCAATCTCTTCATTATAGATTAGACCACCAGATGAAATATCGAGCTGCTATTCTTCTTTCCTCGCTGGAGTTAATTCCACCCTTAGTGTCACTTTGACTTCTCATCTCCCCACCTACTGGTAATGTCCATGAAATATTCCCCTAATCCAACATTTCCCATTCCCACTACTGCGACCCCAGTCAGGGTCTCATTGTTACATCAACAAACTCAGAGTCATGAAATTTTGAACTACATTTGATTGCTCTAACTCCTTGAAAATACACATTCATACAACTTAAGATGCCCATATTTTACAAACTATTTTTCTTAAAACAGTTTTTAACACTTCCATTGTGTTTCTTTTTGTTTTCAACAGAATATTTATACATTTTTTCTGTTTATTAATGCTTTTACACTGTTTCGTCAAATGCTTAATGTCAGTTATTTAACAAGAGCAAAGAACTGTGTATTTTAAATAATATGAATTTTGAATTTTGATGTTGAACTGCAAGGGTAAATTTCAAAGGTTTTAGCTAAGTGAAAAAAAAATGAGATACACTTTCAAATATATTTTCTTGGGTTTCAACATTTATAACCACTATTTTTGTTTATTCTTATTACAAGAATGGCAAAGCATATAGAGAGAGACAGGATGTCTTCTAATGGTAATGAAAAAGTGCTGAGTTGATGGGGCAATTTAGACTCTTCACAAACCTTATATTTCCATAAAGGACTGGAGAAGACCTTTATTCCAGATGGGTTGTGGTGGTCAATGCCTTCTTGCTAGTTTCTCTCCCTTCCTTCCTTCCTTCCTTCCTTCCTTCCTTCCTTCCTTCCTTCCTTCCTTCCTTCCTTCCTTCCTTCCTTCCTTCCTTCCTTCCTTCCTTCCTTCTTTTCATTTTCTCTCTTGTATTTTTCCTCTGGGAGTTTCACATTATTAAGAAACCTTCTATTTGCTGTTTCACCTCTAGCCTCACATCCCAGGTCATCGCAGGAAGAAGAGAGGAAGATTTCTACCACCAATGTTGCTCCCATAAAATTTAAGGTAATACATACTATACTTTGCATGTGAGCCAATCACAATATCTGATACACAAAGTTATTTTAAATGTTAAAATTTTTGACTTAAAAATATATACACAATAATTAGAAAGAGTGCATGCCAGTGAATTGTTAATCAAAATTAAATCTAAAAATCATATATGTTTTAAATTTCCCAGAATGGTAAAAATACTACTAATTTTTGGTTAAACTGTTAAAAGGTAACGCAAAGTCAAAATTTGCCACATTTAGTTTAGGCTGTACCATGCGAAAACTAGTAAAGACAAATGAACCTTAAGAGGTAAAATAAAATCACTAACAACAAACCCCTATAATTCTCAGTTGAATATAACACTATATTTTACTTTGTATGCTATCTCCCAATTCATAACAATTGTAAGATTCAAAAATAATTTTCAAAAGCTCCCAAAATCTGTAAAAATAAATGAAACAATGGCAGTGTTGGCTAATTTTATACAAGGAAATATTTCTGACGTTTACTGGGGGCAGAACATCAAATCTCAATATTCTCATAGTACCCTTTTATGTTGCTATTAAAAAATGCAGAAGAAAATAAGTAGAATTCCATTTTTAAAAAAAAATACCAGGGGTTATCATTAGATTTCACCAAGTCACATCAGTTAGAAATGATTGGAATTCTCACAGTGGATTTTTAAACTATTCTTAGAAGTGGGTATTTTTAAGCAATGCATACAGTCTACCCAGGGGTTTCCCTTAGTTACTACAGTTCTTTGTATAAGCTGAAATGTATTTCACAATACCTAGAAAGCAAGACATGCTATTATGAAAAGATAAATTTTATAAAAATTAACGGAATCTCTCAAGGTATACATATTTAGTACCTTGTGTGTACTTAGTATGTCATTTCCACAATAGTTTCAGTTTTACTTTTTTGTTTTTAGAGTTGAGTGGGGTTTTTGCTCAATTTTGGAATGGCTTTCATTAAAAAATCATGCATATATGTGCATCATGAAAAATTCTGAAAGATCTAATATTGTAGTCTTTATAAGGGTTATTTCTGAATGGTTAGAACTCAATAGTTTATTTTTTGGCTTATGATTTATGCATATCTAAATTGCTTGAAGTTTTAATGAGGGGAATTCATTATATTTGCCAATAGAAAGAAAATTAAAGCCATTTCTTATCTAAAGTAAATTTTAAAATAAGAGATATAGAGCCTACCCATAATACTCATTTAACATTTAAGACTTCTTAAGAATTATTCTTTGCAAGTTTATGAAATCATAATCAGTTTACATTTAAAGACAATATTTTTAAAATACAACTAAATTTTCAGGAAACTTGAAAATGCTACATAGAGGTACCATGCTTTCTGCTAGAAATATTATGTGAGCCACAAATATAATTTAAATTTTCCAATGGTCACATTACAAAGTACAAATAAACAGATAAAATTCATTTTTTAAAGTGTATTGTATTTAATCCAATATATTCAAAATATTATAATTTTAATGTGTAATCAATATAACATTATTTATGAGATATTTTGCACACTTTTATTTATACTAAGTCTTCAAAATTTAGTGTATATTTCAGACTTGAGAAATACCTTAATTCAGACTATCCACATTTTGAGTGCTTAATAGCCACATATGACCACTGGCCAGCCTACTGGACAACAGAGAATCAAGAGGTGGAGAATTAGCTTTTATGACAATGACTTGCAGACTCAAAGCAAAAAAGTGTTACTTACCTGAAGAATTAAGAGTAATTTTTCAATTTCAAAATTCTCAAGTGATATGCTGCGAAGTTGTAACACTCTTTGAAATAAAAAACATCTAGCCATGACTATGGTGCTTTAATTAGCATTCACATTTAATATAACTAAAATAAATTGTTCAGGGAGAGTTGCTTCCTAAAAATACTGGACTAGATAATCTCAGGACTTTCCTGTGACAATATGACTACATGCTAAATAAGTTACAAAAAACATACTTTGAAAGGAAATGCAAGCAGAGTGTAAACGTGAAATCACAGTCATTCTGGGGGCAAATTGTATGCCAGTTCCAGTGCTGGGAGACCCAACTAATCTTGGGACTACCTCAAATTGGGAAATGTAATCCTGAGACTTATCGTTAAGCCAAGATCCTCAGAGTTCATCAGTGTATTCCTGGTTCAGTAATACCACTTGGTTCCCAATGAAAGCAAACACACTTTCTCTTTGCAAAAAACCATTCTCCGTTTGGGTTCTCCAGACACCCACAGATTAAATTTAACCAAATGTAAGCTCACAATAAAAAAAAATCAAAAGTCAAGCAATAACAAATACTATGATTGTGTAACACCACAAGGATAAATAATTTGAGCCTCAGGGCCTTCAGGTATTAGAATTATTAGATATATAACATGGTGAAGATTAAGAAAATAGATGCATTTAAAAAAGTAAGCATGGATAAGAATCTATCAAAAAATTACAGGGCAGAAGATAAAGAACCAAATAGAAAAATTTTAAATGAAAAATGTAATTATTATAATTAAAAATACAATGGAAATTTCAAATAGCAGAAAGAATCGATGAACTTGAAGACCTATCTGAAGAAATTATCCTATGTATAATAAAGAAAAAAGGCAATGGAAATTAAGAAAAGACTGAGAGATAACAGTGGATATTATTATTATGTATTATAAGGTCTGATATGCTTCTATTCAGATTTTTTGTAGAAAATGAAGAATATTAGGAGAGGCAATATTTGAAGATCTAGAATAGATGAAGTTTGATATTTCACAAAGTATGGAAGCCTAACTTAAATCCAGAAACATGAGAAATCCACCCCTAGACATAGTGAAACTGTAAGTTAAAATCTTAAAATCAGCTAGGGAGAACCTACAAAGAAACAGCAATTAGACTGGTAGCTGACATCTCGCCAGCAACAATAGAAGCCACCAAACATTGAAATAATATATTAAGACAAGTTACAGATAATAACTTTCAACTAGAACTGTGTACCCTGAAAAATGATCTTTCAAAAACAAGGGTGAAATTAAGTCATGTTAAATTAACATAAAGCTAAATGAGGTTACCATCAGCAGATCTTTACTAAAGTAGCTTCAGAAAGAAACAAATTGGCCCAGGGGTTAGAGACCTGAAGGAAATGTGAGCACAGAAACTGGATAATGGATAAATCTAAGTAAACATTGCCTATACAAAATATTACTGATTTCATGAAAAAATACAACTAAAACATTGAACGTGAGTCAAGAAAAAAGTGATTGTCATTAAGATAGATATATATGTACATACGTAAATTTGGACTCTCAAGACACTCACAGATTAAGTACGTACCACAGATTGTATGTGCACCTACATACATGCATGCATAGATAAAAAATTGTATTTATGATGTGCCAGGCACAATCTGCATCTACATCTATATTTTTATCTACATCTATATTTATATTTTCTAAATTCAGTCTACTGAAATGACCTAAAAATAATAGCCAGTAATAAAGACCACATAAGTGCCCAGATTTTTGTTTCTACATCGTTCTCATTAAAACGAACAAGAACTTTTTAGAGAAATGCCTGATTCCAGAACTGATTGTACTCACCAATTATCCACTGAGTATTTTCTCTCTTGAAGTTTCGTCTCTTCCCACCCAGTGAATCCTTTTTCCTCATCTATAAAACAAAGTTTTCCAACTTCCCCTTAACCTTGTCTTCAGCTGAAACTCCTGCTCAGTGTCCTTCCTTTAACCACTGATTGCTTAAAAGAGTGCCTGATAAATGATAAATAAACTTCTCAGATGTAGGTAACTCACTAGTTACTTCTACATCCTCAACTCTACTCACTTCTTAATCTTTTGCAACCTAACTTCTGTACTAAACACTTTGAAAAATCACCAATAAGTCATTTTTTTGCAAAGCTCATTGTACTACTACTTTTTTTCTTTCTTTTTAAAAGCTTTTTATTAAACATATTGCAGGGTACAAAATTGATATTCATAATTGCGTACCATATGTGATGTCAAAGCAGGATAGTTAGCTGATTCATCATTCTTTGTGTCTGTTAACTAATTTCTCATTAACCCCCATCCTTCCCCCCCTCCGCTCCCCCTTTCCACTTTTAGTAACCACAGTTCTGTTCTCTCTTTCTGATTTCAAAGTATTATTGTGATTGTTGTTTCTTTCCTTCTCTCTCTCTCTTTTTCTTTCTTGTTTGTTTGTTTATTCATGAATTCAGCTCCCACTTATGAGTGAGGACATGTGGCATTTTTCTTTTTGCACCTGGGTTGTTTCACTTAGCATAATTTTCTCCAGTCCCATCCACATTGCTGCAAATGGCAGAATTTCATTCATTTCCATTCATTCATTCATTTCATTCATTTGTGTAGTATTCCATTGTGTACTTATACCACATTTTCCTTATCCAGTCATTCATCAGTGGATGTTTAAGTTGGTTCCATAGCCTGGCTATTGTAAACAGAGCTCAGAGGACATACAAATGGCCAACAGATACATGAAAAAAATGTTCAACATCATTGTACTATTTCTCAATGTCCGCCTAAATTTGCTACTTTTCCTTGTCGTGCAAGAAACTCTCCTGGCTTTGGTGGCATTGAGCTACCTTATTTGTTCTATGACTCTATTAACTCTTGTGTTTTTGCAGCCATCAGCTTTATAACCCATTACTTTATTTTTTGTTTGTTATAATTTGGATAACATCACTATCTCTAAATTGGCCTTTGAATAAAAGTTTTAGCATAAAATAATTAGAGGGAACTACAACTTTGACCAAGACTAAACCATCATTTTGTGCCTTAACATGCAACTGTAATGACTCTATTAAGAGATTGCCTAGCCTTTGACTTGCTGAATTCATAGAGCATTTATGATATTCCAGAAATAATATAGGTTAAGCACTCAAGCATTCATGAAACACTCAAAATAGCCCTATGAGGTAGATGCTTAATTCATTTTCCCATTTTAGAGATGAGAAAATAGAAGCATAGAGTTTAGGTAGCTTGTAATGTTTGTACAGCTTGTAAGAGTTGACTTTGGTGGTGTTGGTCCACCCACCGTACATGCTGCCTCACCTGAAACTCTTCCTTCGGAGGTTGTTCCTTCCATTTTCAGATAGTTTTTATTGTTAGGCACTGTTTCTTTATTTTGTTGTTTGTTTGTTTGTTTTCCAATTTTATTTATATTTATTTTTGTGGGATATGGTGTGTAGTTTCAATACATGCATATAGTGACTGCACAGTGATTCACAGATATGATTCATAGGGTAGAGAACATAGTTTTGTACCCATTGGTCCACCCTTCTCTTCCCCCCTGCTGCTTCCCCTCCCTTCCCCTCCTAAATTAAATGCAAATTAAAACCACAATTAGATATCATCTCACTGTCTACTCTATGACAACCATTTCTTTTTTGTTTGTTTTTTTAGATTTCACATACAAGTGATATCATGTGGTATTTGTCTTTCTGTGCCTGACTTACTTCACTTAACACAATGATATCCAGTTCCATCAATGTTGCTGCATTTATTTTTATAGTTTAATAGCATTCCATTGTATATATATATACCACAATTTTTCTACCCATTCATCTGTTGGTGGATATTTAGGTTGATTCTCTCTTTTGGCTATTGTGAATAATGCTGCAATGAACATTGGAGTGCAGGTGTCTTTTTGATAAATTAATTTCATTCCATTTGTGTATATACCCAGTAGTGAGATAACTGGGTTGTAAGGTAGATCTGTTCCTAGTTCTCTGAGGAAACTCCATACTGTTTTCCAAAATGGCTGTACCAATTTACACTCCCACAACAATGTAGGAGGGTTCCCTTTTCTCCACATCTTCTTGAACATTTGTTATTTTCTGTCTTGTTGATAACAGGCATTCTAACTGGGGTGAGATGATATCTCACTGTGATTTTAATTTGCATTTCCCTGATACTCTGACTTTGAGCAGTTTTTCATGTGCTTTTGGGCCATTTGTACGTCTTCTTTTGTTTCTTATGTTGAAGTCTATCCTCCTGTAGTTTCTACTCATGGTACTAGTTCTGCTTCTGGAACCATGCAGAGTATGGCTAATCTCTCTCTCACATTACTGACTTTCAAGTACATGAAGACAGCTATCACATCGCTAATAATTAATTCTCTTCTATTCTAGGTTAAATCTTGTATGAAACTTCATTCATTTGCTATATCATATGGTTTTAAATCAGTTCACCATCCTGGATACCTTCTTCTGTACGTTTCAATTTGTAATACTTTTTGTAAAGATGATTGCCCATAATTGACTATAATACTCCATCTGTGGTTTGGCCAACTAAGTAATTCTCATTGCTATTCCATCTGCCAAGAATACTCTTTCTCTTTACTCATCTCTTCATATTGAAATCTTTTACGGGTCCTTTAATTGTCTGGTTCAGCTGTCAATGAAATAAATTTTATCCCTAAAGTCAAAAATTTCCTCTAAGTTCTCTAATTTCTTTTTAAGTACTTTACCTCTATTTTGCTCCATTTTGGATTGTATTTATTATTTGCATGTTTCATCTTTCTTATTAATCATTAATTCTTTGAGGGACAGGACCACATCTTCATCTTTCTATTTCCCACAGTAACTAATGCACTGCACTCTCATAAGAGTTCTTATGTGATAACCAGTTCTCCTTACATATTGTGACTCAGGTCACTGGTTCGTCAGCCCTATTCCAAGTATCTGGCACATGGTAGAACCTTAAGAAGTATTTTATCAATTACAACATAAAGCTAATAGTTTTACATTCGGGGTATTTAAGTGATATAAATTTAGTATTTGAAAATCCTCTTCCTCATAACACTACATGTTTTATTAAAACATATTACAGCCATCTGGATTTACCCCCATGATATCTAATAACTGTATTCTTGGAAACATCTAATTGATTGAAATATTCCCTTTACAATGGAATATTTTCTGTTATATAAACACAACCTTAGGATTTCTATAAAATATAATAAAATCTAATTATTTTTCCATAGACATTTGCAAAATCCCTGGAATTAAGAGATATTTTTACACCCAAAATACGAAAGAAAATTCTCATAGACATTCGCGGTAATATGGATAGCATTCAGCTCTTATCGCTTGCAAATACAACCAGAAAGTTGAAAAGAAACTCTGTCATTTAGGATTTAGTCCTCAGCCTTTAAGGCAAATGACAGAGTCAGAAACTGACTTTGTTGGAAAATTTTGATGTAGTTCATATTTAAACAAAATTAGACGCTTTTTCAACATTGACAGTTTAGTACTGTAAGAAAGAAAAGCATGGAATTTAAAAGTTCCAAGCAAAATCTTTTTTTGTTACATTTTTACTTAAAAATATTGGCAACACAGAAGCCAAACCTGGCACCATTCTCTTGCCTCCCTGTGTTTTTATGTGTTTTCTATTGTTATCGTTCACATAGTGCATACTTTGGAAGATGATACAATCATTCCTCAGCACAGTGCATTGCAGTAATATATAATTAACTACATATTTTTGAAATCCCTAATGTTCACTTGGTTTACCAAAAGCCTTGGTAGAGCTAAAATTGAAACCCATTTGGGAAAGTGTAGAAAGGGAGGGGTGCATGGCAAACAAAGAACTCCTAAAAAAAATTCATCTCTGGAGAGTAGCTTTTGCTTTGAAGCAAAGGTCACCCGAAGTCAGTGAAATTGAAGTCGTGTGGTGGAGACCTGAGAGCCCTGAGCTCTGGGCCTTGTGGGGAGTGTTAGCACATTTTGAGACTATACATGCAGAAGTGTGAAAAGCCCCAGAAGTAGAAGCCAGAAAATTTGCATATAGAGTGAAGATTCTATTGTCTGAGTGAAAGCTGCTCTTGCTTTGCTTAAACCCCTGTAACAATCAGTCCAGCCAACTGTTTATGTGCTCTCCATTATGTTAGTGTTGGCTAGGGAATGGCTGTTGCAAAGAAATTTTCTTTCAGTTTACACTCTGGGGAACCGTGGGAGTTCACCAACTTGACACTTAGGCAAGCCTGCCTTCTCTTTCCAAGAAACAAGAGAGGGACCCATGGGCTGTTGAGATATATGTGAGACTGAGCCAGGATATGTAGCCTGAACCCCAGCTCATCAAGTGCAGTTCCCAAGTGAGGAAGAGGGGCCAAAGCCAAACAGATTGAACTGGAGAAGAGAATAAAGTAAAACTGTAATATGTGAGCGTGCTATGCTATATTTATTTCTTTGCAGATCGGTGGGGCCTTTCTAGACATCATTTTGTTATTAAAACCTACTTTTCCACCTGTTGGGAGTGGGAAGTTCTGTACTTTGAAAGCTAAAAGGCAGCAGATTTTGACGATAGCATGTTATAATGTCCATTACCTAAAGACTGGCTTGAGTGCATAATACTGCTGTTACAGAATCCAAAATAGAACCTCTAGTTAGCTCAACTGATTATAGCACGGATTAAGACACATCAGAATAAGTCTCATTCTTCCAAATGTAACAGCTAAATACAGGAAAGCTACTCACAAAGCACCCATGTAAAACTTCCATTCTAAATACGTGAAATTTATGTAATTTTTTTAAGGTTTGAGTTTGGTGTGGTCTGCCAGGAGTAAGTCCCAGTTATACAGCATAAATAAATTTCAGTAGTTTTGGGGGTAACTGGTTCTAATAATGAGTTTGATAGTATCACATCAGCCCTGAGGACATTAAGGTGTTTTGTTTGTTCACAATTGAAAAGTTGTCTTCTGTTCCTACAGCCCAATCAAATATAGTAGCTAAAGCAAAGTTTAAAGTTTAACCAAGAAATGACTATTTTTAATTTAAAAAATTTTGTTAAAAGGAAAAAGAAAGAACAAAAAAAAGTTTTTAAAGTTTTGCATATAATTTATTTTTATTTTTTCTGATAATAAAATTGAAAGTCAATAACAAAGTTAGTAATACGTAAAATTAAAATTGTAAAATGCAAAACAACTAAAAAGCATTGAAATCAAGAAGCAGAGTGGATAGAGTGCAAGAAGGCTTCTAGGGTTCTGATAACGTTCTATTTTTTTATACATGTACTGGTTATACGTGTTGTCTTACTTTGTGAATAGTCATCAAGTTGTCCACATTATCTTTGTACTATTCTGTACATATATTATAATTCAATTAAATTATTTAAAAAATCAAAACTCTTTAAATATCATTTCATCCCCCTAAAATCACTCATGAGGATTTCCATTATGAGCATGATGGTATAGGCTCAATACCTTCCCACGTCTCCTTCTGGAAATCACACCAAAGAAACAGAAAAATAAAAACAAGCAAATAAAAATAGTACCATAAACTCCCTTTTTAGTAAAACTGTTATACTGGAAACATGAGGATTGTCATAAATTAGGTCTAAAGAAACACAAGCAAAAATCATTGGAAGTTGTTCACACTGAAAGAAAGGGGATGTGTAAGTTACATTTCCTGTTTTCAAGAACCTTAGTAAGGTTATCAGCTAGCAGGGCTGATAGCTGGCTGAGGATGTGCAGGATGAAACGGAAAGAGCAGTAATGGAAAGTCTTAAGAATTACCAGTGGTAGCAAAACTAAAAAAGTGCCTGTGCTTCCTAAATACAGAGCTTCACTCTGTGATGCAGGACCATTATCTCTTGTCGGCACCAGCCAGTTTGAAATCTGGGGGGCCATGATTTATCATTAAAAGCCCATTGGCCTACTGTAGCTCACAGAAGTGAGTGAGGCAAGACACAGTTTCACTAGAAACTAAAATCTCTGGTTCAGGAAAGTCTACCCCATGTAATTATGATTAATAAAAATGTCACTGGTGGAGCATTAATATGACAACAAAATAAACACAGAAAGAAAAAAAAAACACAGTAAAAAAAAAAACACAGAAGAGCAACATTTGTAACAGCTAAAGAATATTTTCTAGAAAGTAATGGTGCCATAAATCAGATGAAAACTGTTACCAAATATTCTTCCATAAATTAAAAAATGATTTAATAAAGGAATACATCCCTGATGGAAGAGAACAAAGTAGAAATATAAGAAATCAGGCAAGAGATTAAGAGATCCAGGAGACTAAAACACAAACTGGCCAAATTCAGGAAAATAGTAGTAAAAGAAAACAAACTATGACATAAATAAAGATAAAATTAGAAAAAGAAAAAGGAGAGTAAACAATGCAGAAAAGAGAGAAAGGCACATAGAATATAGAAATAAGAAAACAAACCAAAATAAAATGGAACAAAGAAACAGAAGCATTGGAATAAAAATAATAGCTACAAAAGACAAGTAAAGGAGATACAACATACTTTTTATTGAAGTTCCAAGCGAAGAAAAGGAGAGAGCAAAAAATTTAAAGTACAGTTCAGGAAAACTTGAACCTAAATACAAGACTACACCATGTATCATATACTGCAAATGTTACCCCTAAAAACTGATGTTGAGGCATAAACTAGTAAGTATCTTGGACATTAAAAGTAGAGAACTAATCCTTCTTTGGACAGGCAGGCAAAAAGATCAAGCATTTATGTGTAGAGAAAGTCCAGGCTGTCCACAGAATTTGCCACAGTGACATTCATTGCAAGAAGACAATGGAGCAACTCCTACATGATCCTCAAAGGAAGTTGTCTTCGTCTATTTGGGCTCCAGTAACAGAATTGGCTGTACTGGGTGGCTTTTGAAGAACAGAAATTTATTTCTCAGAGTTCTGGAGGCTGGTAAGTTCAAGATCAATGTGCCAGCAGATTCAGGGTCTGGTGAGGGTCCTCCTCTTGGTTCAGAGTTGGCACCTTCTCGCCATTACCTCACATGGCAGAAGAGGCAAGGGAGTTCTCTGGGGGCTCTTTTACAAGGTCACTGATATAGTCACTTACCAAAGGCACCACCTCCTAATCCCACCACATTGGGAATTAGGTTTTAACATATGAATTTTGAGGGGGACACAAATATTCAGTCTATGGCAAAGTAGATGTGTGAGTTATATCAATATCTAATCAAGTTCTCATTCTAGTATTAAAATTGCATGTGAACAATTTTGAATATGGAATATCCAAGGAAATATTATTCTTATAAACCATACAGAAGAAACTTCCAAAGGATGAACTTTAGCCAATCAAAGTGTGACTGGAAACACGATGGCGGAAGAATTTAGTCTTAGATTTTATCTCAAAGAAAAACCTAACATTCTTGTCTTTACTGGATGCCCACTTTAAAAAAGAGAGAGAGATTCATGAATGGGAAAAAAATAAAAATAAATAAAAAAGGATGGGTAAGTGCATACTAACAAATGCAAATATGCAAACCAACAGAAAAATATAGGAGTTGCAATCTTAATATCAGGCCAAAGGGCACTTCCTAATGACAAAGGGAACCATTCACACTGAGAATATAGAGGTATATGTACTTATGCACCAAATGTCATAGTAGAGGTATCCATAAGACAGCAGTTACAGCAGATGCAAAGAGAAATAGAAACAAACTAGTATAGAAGAACATTAATTCCCTACTCTCAGTTTATTACAGTTTGAGTAAAAAATAAATGAAGATCATGAAGACATTTAACATATTTAATAAAGTAGCTTTATATCTGTCTTTCTATTCATCCATCCATATATCTCTATATGTATGCTTTTCCGCCTGTCTATCTACATGTTTTACAGACTACAGAGAACACAGAAAACTCTGTCTACAGAAAAGATGCAAGACATAGACTGCTTTAACACATTCACAAAAATCACCTGCCTCTTAGGCTATAAAAATAATCAATTCAAACTTCAAAAATATACAAACATATATATATATATTCAATTAAATATCCATTTTTACAAGGCTCTGAGTGTATGGCAACCTCCCTCTTCCCCAGGTACCTCTCCGCCTCTCTTCTCTGATATGCCTGATTCTCTGCTCCTCTTTATTCTTAAGAACACTGGTCATGTTCTGTGTCAGGGCTTTTGTCGTATTATTTTCTTTTCTTGCAATGTCCTACCCCAGATAACACGTGACTTGCTTCCACTTTTCATTACAATTTCTACTCAGATGTCATTTCAGTGAGGTCTTTCTTTGCTGTCCTATTTAAATTTTCAAAATTTCAAATCATGCCCTGACACCGTTTTACCCTTTTTTTCCTGACTTTTCTCAGCACTTGCTTTTATCTACCGTTCGTATACTTACGTACTAACATACTTGTGTTATAAATCTTGATCCTTTTCAATCTCCCCTGCTATGACATAAAGTCACGGATTCCCGTCTGCTTTGTTCACTTTCCTGTCAATGGTTCCTAAAACAGTGACTGGAACTTATCGATGCATAATATTTGTCAAACGAATTTCTGAAAGAACAACCACTTAGAAGAAATGATAGTTAAATATCACACTTAAGATACCAAGAAAAAAGTAAAAAATCTAGGAACAAATCAAATAAGAAATAGAAATATCTACATTAAAAAATAAAACACAAATGATGAAATTTTAAATCATTACTGAAGTACACAAAAATAGAGTAGGTAGCTTTTCGTAAGTAGAATCACCATGATAAATATATCAGCTCTCCCTAGGTAAAGGAATACCAGTTAATGCAATCCCTAATAAAAATACAAATAGATTCTTTTGTTGTAGTTTTCAACAGTATGATTCTAAAGTTTATATAAAAAGAAAAAAAGAGAGAGACTATATCCAGAAATAATATGAAAAGAAAAAGAATGAGTATGGATAGTTCTATCAGATATTAAAAAATAAAGCATCTATTATTAAAATAGTAAGGTTGTGTACCCACTTTATTTGTCATTTATGAATACTTATGAATTGTTAAATCTTTTAAATTTTTCTTTGTGATTTTTGTACTTTCTTTGAGAAGTTTCCTTTCAAATTTATATTTCTTCTAACATTTTGAGGTTTCCTTTTTTACACTGGGCCATTTGTCTCATCTGGAATTTATTTTATCATTAAGTACAAAAGGATGATACATGATGATTTTTTTCCTCCAAAAATCTTGACGATTTTCCTCACACCATTTATCAGTTCACACATTGACTTATGCGCTTCTTTTATGTATATAAGTTTCATATATATCTATATGTAATCACACATATATCTACGTCTATCTATACCTATATATCTACGTCTATCTATACCTATATATCTACGTCTATCTATACCTATATATCTACGTCTATCTATACCTATATATCTACGTCTATCTATACCTATATATCTACGTCTATCTATACCTATATATCTACGTCTATCTATACCTATATATCTACGTCTATCTATACCTATATATCTGTCTCTCTCCCTGCTTCTCTCTCCACAGGAGTCAGTTTAGGAAGATTTTTTTGTTTGTTTTAGACACTTCTTCTTTGAGTACACCAATATCACACTTTTAATTAGTGTAGTGTTATTATATTTTAAATATTTCATTTCCTTGGTTACTCTTCTGTTTATAAATTCTTTGACTAGTTCAAACTGTTTATTTTTTAATTTAAAGATATAAAATCATTTTTATTAAGTTACTCAAAGCAATCTGATGGTATTTTGGTATAGAATTGTCATAAACCTGAAAATGAGATTGAGTAGTTGATGCCTTTCTAGTAGCAATCTTTCAATCTAGAAACAACGCATCTTTCTGTTTATTTGAAGCTTCTTTTATATCTCTCAAAAAGATAATTGTGCTTTCATTATGGGTTCTACACATCTTATTAAGTTTATTCTTAGATATTTAAAAAATTTGTGAGCTTTTTTTATTGAAACATAGTTGGTTGTACATATCTGTGGGGTACAGAGTTGAATAGCAATACCTGTTTGCAACATGTGATGCTCAAATCAGGATAATTAGCATATGAAACATTATACAGGGTAAGCGTTTCTCACGGCCCTTTACCAATTCCTTGTTTACCTTCCTCCCCTCCTCCTTTCCCACCTCTGGTAACCTCAGTTCTATTCTCTCTTTTTGAATAGGAACTTGTGAATTCGTGAAGTTTTTGTTTCAAATGTATCTGTTAACTATTCATTTTGACACCAGGATTTTAAAATATATATGATCTCCTATCAGAATTATTAATGATGACATAATACTTCATTTTTCTACTTTAGAATTGTTATTCTTCAAAGTTCTGTTTTATACTTTATTGTAATGGTCAAAAGTTTTTAAAAATATATTTAAAATGATGATGATGTGACTGTTCTGCTTTTGTTCTTGAGGTTAAAGAAAATGTTTGTTTCCAAGTAGCTTGAAAGATGTTATTTACATAATAGTAAAATAATATAATCTTGTTTCTAATCTGATAATTTTTAAAGATTAAGATTGGGGTTTAAATTTTATCCACTAACTTTTCTATAATCAACTGATATAGCATATGGCTTTCTTAATCGACTGACTGACATAGTTTATGATATTAAATTATCTTTGCATTCTTGTATAAGCCTCCTTGGAGATAGTAGTTTTTAATAAACCATTGGTGTTAATTATTTATCTAATTAAATATATTTAATGAAATATGCATTTAATCAATCAATATTTATTAGTACTTTGTGATTTCACATATATGTTCGTAAGTGAAGTGGTTTTCTATTATTATTATTGTACAATATCCTGGTATAAAAGTTATTCTATTTTCATATTATAAGTAGAGAATCTTTTAATTCCTAACATAACAGACAGACAGTGGTTATATATTTAAGCTTGAGAATAAAACTGTTGCATAAAATGATCTATCATTTCATCTCTCACTGAACACCATTCAATATCAGCTATTTAGTGAACATCTTATTTTAGTACATTATTGCTAAATTTAAGTGTTATGATTGCCAGTTTTATGTGTATCAAATAATTTAGTAACAACAAAAGCTGCAACAAATCCTTTATAGTCCTACCCCAGTTCTTAAATATCCAATGGACTTCAGGGAAATCACTTTATCATTTAATGAATACACTCAACCAATGGCTTTCCCTAAAAAAGAATGCTTAAAACTATAAAAAGAACACACACACATGTCTCAAAACAAAATTTTGGGCCTCAGGCCAAATGATGACAAAAAGAAATAAACTTAAGGGCATATTACATATCTTCCTTAATTTAAATATATATATAAAAGGAATAAAAATTCTAACTCCTCACCTACCCTTTTATACTGTTTATTAAAAAGTTGTATTTAGTCACTTATTAATTTTAGTGATAAATTATGTAGGATTGAGTAAACTGTACTTTGTAGCCTAAATGTGCATTTATAGTTGTTTTTCTAAAAAAATTGCCAAATGGAGCATTTTGCTTTGTAAGTTTGGAGAAAGTGATTTTTTGCATATATCAACAGGCAAAACAAAAAGAGGGTGCCTCAAATAACAAAGGGCAGAAAAGTAAAATCTTTACTTGACTGCTTCAGGAAAAGAAATATATATATCTCGTTAGTAGAATATCTTTATGCTTTAAAACTTCAATTCTTCACACAAAAGGCACTACTGAACAAAAGACATACCTTTGCCTCTTTTTTTCCCCATTAAGTACTTGAACCTGTAAGAGGTGGACAGTTTTATGACTGATTAAAGAAATAATGTTCTTCCACCTATGAAATCACTTGTTATGTTAATATATAAGGTTTCTATTTATTTATAATAAACAATCCAAACACATAGTGGCTTAAAACAACAACTATTTAATTTGATCATGATCTTCTGATAAGAAATTTGGGCTGAGCTCAGTTGAGTGGTTCCTCTGTTGGTTTTATCCAGGTTCATTTCTGTAGCCATAGCTATCTGGTGGCTCAGTTGGGACTGACTGGCGTAAGGTGGCCTCATTCACATGTCTAGCAGTTGGTGATGCCTGTCGAGCTGGGCTGCAGTAACTCCAACATAACTCCAACAGATGAGCCAGAACTTCCCCACATGGTGGCTTCAGTGTTCCAAGAGGGAAAGAGTGGAAGGTGCAAGGGTCAACAAGGTAATTCTGCCATACTCTATTGGTCAAAGCAAGTTACAAGAACAATCCAAATGTAAAGCAAGGAGAAGACTCTGCCTCTTAGTAGGAAGAACAGCCAAGTTACATGGCAAAGAGAGTGAATACAGGGACAGGAAGAATTATTATAATCTTTGCAAACAATTTACCATAGTTAGTATTATGAAAGAAAGTTCTCAAAAGTATGTGAAGTTTTAACTATAAAATAAATTATCATGTGACTGAGGTAACAAGTATATTTATCATTCATCTAAACAATTAAATAAAGCTCAAAATAAATAAGTTTGATGATTCATTTTCCCCTGAATTTAGAATTTCAACTAAATTCTTTCCAAACACTTTTCACTTGTGTATGTGTGTGAGCATGGTGTGCATGTGTGTATATGTGTGGCTATGGTTTGTGATTTGATTTAACACCTTCCATGAAATGAAATAATATAAACCTGAAGTTTTGATCAGCTTAAAAAACGTATTAGAACTTACAAGTGGAGGAAGAAGGAGAAGCCATTTGCCTTCTCAAGGTTAACATCAGTAAATGTTTTCACTTATTTACCTGACAGTAATTAGTAAATTGGTTGATTTGTCTTTATATGCAATTGCTTTTCTTGGTGATACCATTTCATTTCGATGTACAATTATGTAGAAATGAGATGTGTTCCTCTTTCACAATTAGATTATGCATTGATCCAATGTTACCTGGGTAGAAAACAACTTCTAAAAATAAGTTAAAATGTCAGCATGGTGATACTTAAGTGCTTAGTCCATCTTGAACAATTAAAATTATTTAAAATATGTGTAAACAATGGCAGAATTGTATTTTAGAATAATCAAGAACAAGAAAGTCTGGCCATAAGAAAGGTAAGCAGCTCACTGCACAGGACCTGAGACTCTGCTTGGATTTAATATATGATAACTTCCTGGTGAAAAGAATGATTGTAAGCATTAAGGTAGTCATTACACATCTTTTTTGTCTCACATAGACTTATATAATCTACCCTTCCTTACCTAATCCCTTCACTTTATAGATGAAGGAATTAATATTCAGTGAGGTTAAGAGTGTCTCACCCAAAGCCACTTAGTTGGTAATAGAAGGGGCTGAAAACCCAGGTCCCCTATCTACCTACATATCAGAGCAGTGCTTTTTTTTTTTTTTTTTCTTTTTTCCACTTTCTCAGTTATTCAGAACTCATGATGAATGGTTTACTACTTACTTGATTAGCTGATAATCCAGTTCTTTCCTGTTCATTTAGGAGTTTGGCCCATTCAGTCCTTCCCTCTTCCATATTTATTTGATGTGAATAGACAGATATTAGGGAAATGAATGGCAGTTTAAACAGCTTTTTTTCTTGATAAAATTTTAGTGAAATTATAAAAAGTAATTTACTTTATAGTATAAGTACAATTAGCCCCGATATTAAATTTTTTTATTAAAATGAAATGTTTTATTCAATCCAAATAGCCAGTTAAATTGTCTTCACTCTTAGTCATTTATATTTCAACATCTGGAACATTGAAAAGGTTTAAAAAATATTATTTGAGACTTTATGGAAAATAATTTTTACATCAGGCATATTAAATAAATAATTCATTTACAAGTTTTTCCTCTATTATATTTCATACAATCAAATGTTTTATTTGTCATTTTAGAAAATTTTTACAGAGGCCTTATACATATTAGGGTGAACTGTATCAAATTGTCATTTTGTAGCAATATTGGCAATTTCATATTATTTAATCTAATGCACATGTTGCTTGTATATTATTCTCAATGATTTGAATGAGCTGTTGTTTCATATGCATGCATTTCTAGTTTTTAAATCTGGCGAGTGCTTTCTTCTTGGTGGGGACTTTGGACAGAGTCTTATGGCAACACAAGGTATCACATAATGAGGGCTGAGCAAGAGTGCATTTCCTCATGCTTTCTTTCTCTTCTTATGAAGCCCTCAGTCTCACAAATGGATTAATCCATTCATGAGAGCATAGTCCTCACAATCCAATCACCTTTTAAAGGCCCCACCTTTCACATACCATAGTCATATTTCCTACCTTCTTAACACTGTTACAATGAGAATCAAGTTTCAACATGAGTTTCGGGGGCATTCAAACCATAGCAAGTATCATAGGGTTCCACTCAATTTATTTTATGTTAGGTTTTCAAAATCATCACTGTAGTCCTATGAAGCAAGTGTTATTATTCTCATTTATAAATTAGAAACTGAGACACAGAATATTTCAAAGACTTGCCCAAGACCACAAAGCAGGCATTCTGACTGCAGGCCAAGTACACATAGAGGGAAAAAAAGTAATCAGATAGCTCCTCGCTATTATAGATATAGAAGGTAGTCAGTTGAATTGATTCAGAGCACATCATAGGACAAGACTGTAATTATTAATTATAATAATTATTTTATTGTGTATAAAATCCAAGATTAGGAAATAACCCAAACATCAAAAAAATGAGAATAAAGTATGATTTAAATATACAATAAAATACTATATAGCTATTAAAAGTAATTGAGTAGACATGTTTAATGGAATGGAAATAAATCAGATGACACATTGCTAAGAGAAGAAAAAACAGATTAGAGAACAGTATGTGGAGTTACTTATTTATTCCTTGTATACTCATTTGTGTAAAATTGCATATATGTATGTAGATGCAGAAATACCTCAAAATATGTTCACTAAGAATGTTTACATGGGGGTGTTAAGATGTCAATAAACTTCACATTTTCATTAGTACCTTTGCATAATATGTGAGTTCATTTTTACTGTAATCATATATCAATTTTATAAAAATAAAGCTATATAATAAATAGCAGAATAAATAATAAATAACAGAAAAGTATAATGGAAAGTGGACTCTGCATGTGGATCCTGGTCCTATCTTTGAACCTTGCTATTGGTATGACCTGAGTAAGTCACTTGAATTCAATCTATCACAGTTTTATGAAATATAAGCTTTAAAAACAAACTGTATAGTCTTATTTTCCAGTGACTACAATTCATTCATTCAGTAGCACGTGGTTACCTATGGGTACAGAGTGAGGTTGCTCCTCCAGCCTGAACTGACAGAAAACCAGGAAAAGAACCAAAGACTTGCCTTAAAAACAATAATTTCTGCTCTTCTTCTTTCTCTTTTTCTTTTTTGCCCTCTCTTTGAACCATTCTGTTGACAGTGGACCTTAATTCAATCACTGTGACCAAAAGACAGAAACTCCACTGTAGTCAGACCCCCGCATGGGGTGTCTTTGTGGCAGAGTGCAGGGTTGGGAGACTAAGGTAGATGGAAAGATGGGATTAGGAAGAACATAATCAGCCCTGGCATACCCACACAAAAGGACTCTCTCTGGTCAGAAATCTTCACAGTTGTTTGGATAATAAGGTGGTTGAATGAGAAGAAGCTTCAGTGAGATAATCAAGGAAGTTCTCAGTACCCAGATATATGTTGAAAAGACTGCTAGAGAATGATAACCAAGTGTAACCTAGTGCTCTTTTCTTGAATATTCTGTAAGATTCAAAAGTATTTCCAAATAACTGGTCTGTGCTAGGATGAAAAATGAATAAGTTGTGGCCCTTAGAGTTAGTAGTACATTAAGAAAGACCAAATATATATATGCAGATATTGCAATATAATGTAAGTGCAAAGATGGTGGACAAGAATGCTACAGTAGCCAACAAGAGGGAGGGCTCTCACATCTCGAAGACCTTGCAAGAGCAGAAAATAAAGTTTTTTGTCTTAGCAAAGATTAAGCAACCATCCTCCAAAGTATGAGAAAGATTTACAGATTCCTATAGGATGAGTGTTTTTTCCGTGCATTTCTGCTTATTAGAATGGGTTTTATAACCAATAAATAGATTCTATTCAGTTGCAAAATGGCTAACTAACCCCAGGTAATTCTCTAAATCCCAGGTAAAGACCAATAGTTGAAGGTTAAAAAATATCCCAAGTTTTCCCCAAATATGCATGCACAGGTTGACCTGCAAGAAAAATTTCCTCTGGCCGTTGTGGTTTAGTAGCACATGTTCCCACCCTATATTAGCTTGCTAGGGCTGCCGTTGCAAATTATCACAAACTGCGTGGCTTAAAACAGAAACTTATTCCTTCACAGTTCCTGAGACCAGATGTCTGTAATCAAGGTGTCAGCAGTGCCATGATCCCTCCAGAGGCCAAACAGTAGATTCTGTTCCTTGGATTTTCCAGCTTTTGGGGGTGACAGTCATTCCTTGGCTTATGGCCACTTCACCAATCTCTGCCTCTGTGGTGACATTGCCTCCTCCTCTTTCCTGTTCTGTGTGTATCTCTCCTCAGTGTGTCTCTTACAAGGACACTTTTCATTGGATTTAGGTCACACCAGAATATGCAGTGTAATCTCCTTATCTCAAGAGCCTTAATTTGATTACACCTGCAAAGACCCTTCTTCCACATAAGGTGACATTTACAAGTTCCGGGGATTAGGACTTGATGTCTGTGGGTGGCCATTATTCAGTTTACTATACTACCTGACTTGACCCCCCATTTTAAGCTTGAAACTAGCCTTTGGTTCATTCTTGAACATCAGTGACAGATTTTGCATAGAATTTCAGAATCTTCCATTGAAAAGAAAAAAGGTCTTATTTGAAAAAGTCAGGAGGAATATTTCCTCTATGGTATCACCTGATAGAAATTCCAAAAACTGAGGAACTAAGAGAGATTTTGAAGGATTGATCACTTGATAAGCCCAGCAACAATTTTAGAGAGAAAGATACATCCTGAGAAGTCTCCTGGGATAACACAGTTTGTTTCTGGTAGTGCTGAGGTATCAAATGAGTTTATTTTTTTACTGTAGGAAGCAAATGATGTATTTATCAGACCATTGAATTCCTAAGTGAGTTGTTTGGCAAACATCCTAAATCTGAGAATATACTTCTCCATAAACTAGGTCCTATGACAATAGTGAGCTAAGCTGACAAACATTTTTGTAGAAACCAGACTTTAGTTGATAACATGAAGCACATCCTCGTAGGGTTCTAAAATAATCTTACATGTGACCATTATTCATTATTTACATTTAACATTTTGTTATCCACTGACAAACTCCACCCAAGTATATGACAATCTAAACCAAATCATAATTATAATTTTTAGAATGTAGGGACTGGCTAAAGTTATACATTGTTTCTCATTGCATTCTCTGGGAACTTAATTATGATTTGGCAACATCTCATAATATTAGGTCCCTGGCTATGCTCAGTCACCTATGGAGTTTAAATTGCACAAGCTTTTTGAGAAGCAAGAAGATTAAATCACATCCAGAAGTTATTTTCATATATCATCAACAATTAAAGTCACAGCAGAATCTTGTTTAACTACTGTTTAAGTTTCCTAGTGGATAGTGGCAATAGATGGTAGAGTCACTAATATTTTTAGCCCGATTTTTTGCCTGGATAGTCATTTACATTTGCTAAGATAAAACTACTGTGGCTCATTTAATTTCTCTGAAATAGATAATGCTTTGATCTACTGAAAACCCAGTTGCATCTAATTTATTACATTTTTTTGGTAATACTACCTATCTCCAAAGCAATTTTGAAATGATTTATAGTATTAAAACATATTTAAGAAACAGAATCGTTATTTATTTTAACAGGAAAAGTAAAAACAAACAGGAACATAGATCCAGGAGACCTGGGATAAGACTATTACTGCAGAGGAGCTATACATTTAGTTCTGAGCTTCCTGCAAAAGGACACCTGGCAGTGTTTTATAATGTTATGTGGTAGCTACTGCTTCTTGTCAGCTTTTCTTCTCTTAGAGGACCTTGTCCTTCAGCCATATATGACCTAATTTTGGCTGATCACAGTATTCCATCCCTTTAATAATGATAATTGGGTAAAGAACAGGCCATGTGACCCAAGTAAAGCAAATCAGAACTTATCCTTGAAATTGTTTTATTGACACTGGGAAATCATAGCACTTTTTGTCTATTGAGTTGTTAAATTGGGGCTTCCAGAAGCATAATCCATAGATATCTGGGGAAACATTTGCTTCAGGAGGATGAGATGTGAACAGAAAAAAAGATTTAAAAATAAATGAGAGAGCAAAAGAAACAACGAGAAAGAGAGTGGGAGAGCAATGGGATTTAGCCTCTTGGCAATTTGTTCTTGCATTTAAGCTATTGATTCTGTGAGCTGCCAGAGTGTTCTTAGCTTACTTCAACCAATAAATTCCCTTCTGTGCTAAAGTTAGCTGGAATTTGACATCTGTCATTTGCAAACAAAAAAGTCCCAATTGATATCATTATATTGTTCTCATTTTAATAGAGAATTCATTCAATTTCATCTGAGGAGGTATTTTGCCCCATAGGATTGAATGCTAGGAGATACTGAGATAGTTCCCAAGGGAATTCTTAGTAGGGAAAAAAAATTTTTTTTTGAGAAAACACTGGATAAGTTGTTCCACTATAGTTTTGCATCTATAAAAAGATTCTTGGCTTAAATAAGAAAACATTTAGTTAGAATATCTTTTCTTTTCTTTCTTTCTTTTTTTTTAAAGATGACTAGTAAGGGGATCTTAAGCCTTGACTTGATGTTGTCAGCACCATGCTCAGCCAGTGAGCGAACCGGCCATCCCTATACAGGATCCAAACCCAGGGCCTTGGTATTCTCAGCACCACACTCTCCCGAGTGAGCCACGGGCCGGCCCTAGTTAGAATATCTTTTTATAGTTCTTGCAGAAAGAATTACAGTTGGACTTCTCCAGTGTTTCCTCAAAGTTTGTTTGTTTGTGGGGTGTTTTTTTCATAATCAATAAAGATCATCAAAGTTAAGATAAATCAACTAATTCCACTTTTAATTAATGTATATTTGATTGCTAGTCATTTTTCAGTCATGCCAATGTCTTAATATAATATTGTTCAGAATAATTTGTCATGAAGTTAATAAAACTGGTTTTTATCTAACAGCTCATATCCAAGGCACAATGAGGTATTGATTTTAAGTTGCCTGATCAAAAATACAACAGTTCCTAAATGCTTTCCTCTAAATAGTGGAATTTGTGTAGTTATGCAAAGGCCTGGGAAAAATACATTCATGGACAATTTCTTACTTCTGTGTACCATCATTATAATGCTGCATTCCATTGCTTTGGCTGATAATGTTCTTCAAGATAGCTTTAAAACTCAATCTTTTCTCAGTAAAATATTTTTTATCTTTTGATCTCTGAACCATTTCTGTCAAGAATTTAGGTTTTGACTGAAAGACATAAATTTGTGACTGACCTCTCTTCTCTTTCTCTCTTCTGTATGTCTGTGTGTGTAGAACTCTTGATATGTACAGATTATAATATTAAAAAAAAAAAAGCCAGGAATGAGTAAAGTATAATATTTGCTTTTAAGTAGCTGAAAACAAGTCAGGGAAACCAAAAATTTGTATAAATTACATGCAATAACATAATGGGAAAAATGGAATATAAGTAGAATGATAAGGAAATCCATTAGGCAATCCCAAAACAAGAAAATTAAGAAAAATAATATGACAGCCTCTTGCAGATCAATTAAAAAATGGGAATTGAGCCAATGTTAGAAAGAGAAGAATAGTACTATAATCTTCTTTTGAAAGCGATGGCAATGGGCCATTTATCCTGTTGGTTTTACCTTGGGCTGGTGCCCAGACTGGACAATTAATAAAAACATTCTTGTCATGGTGCTGGCAACTTTATCTTGCTGCTGTTAACAAAATATCATTAACAACCATGTGCACAGATCTGATCCATATTCTAAGCTTAATGAAGTGAAAGCACAACCAATGGAGCGATGCAGTTGTGAAGAAACAAATCAGCACACAACAGAGACCAATCTCTGCTCTTTCCTGGGGTGTACATGCTGAGGAGAAGCACAAATCAACGTGGGTATTTTCATGACAAGGATCATGTTTACAATGAAATATCGAGATATCTGGGTATCTGAATCAATCAGCAAGATAGATTACTTATAGGAATACAAACAATGAAATACCTGGAGATCTTTATACAATGGTCCTCACAAATATCTAGCCAAAATAATTTAGGTAAACATCTTTCCTTTACCAATAATAACAAAATAAATAGTGCATTTTGTCCTATCCCAATGAGTTATTCCTAAATTTGAGCCAGCACTTGATACTCTCTCTACTTCTCTAAGTATTTTGCAGAGTAAGTGACCCCAAATACATTCAATTCTAAATTACAAAGGGATTCTCCAATACACCAACTATAGCTTCTCTATGGTTTTATTCCAATTTATTTTTTAATCTCCAAATAATTTTTTTTGCTAATAGTAACATTATTCTAAACATGTATTTTATGATCAGATTCAGTTAATTCAATGATTCAATATCTGATGCAACAAATTCTGTGGGTTTTTTTTTGTTTGTTTTTTGGGGGGTTTTTTTTGGCAGCTGGATGCAGCATGGGGAACTAAACCCTTGACCTTGGTCTTACAAGGTGGTGCTCTAACCAACTGAGAAACGAGCCAGCCAAATTTCTTATGAAGTTGAAATTTTTTTATGTTATTCGCCATTTTTGTTTCTTTCTGTTTTTGGTTGTTTTTTTTTTTTTGGCAGCTGGTGGGTGTGGGGATCCAAACCGTGACCTTGGTGTTATAAGGCTCTTTAACAGACTGAGTTAACCAGCCAGGGCCCTCCCTCCCATCTTTTTTTTAAAGAGTATTATGGTCAATTATTTCTGAAAATCCTTGTATTCTAGAATGTTAGGTGGAACTGGGTCCATTTACTCTCTTTCAAAATCAGAATCCTACCCAAGAACAATAAATCACTCTCATTATTTCAGTCACACTAAATAAACACTAGAGAAATGTTGACAATTCAAGGACTGTCTTTCAGAGCTCTTCCAGTCACCCAAAATAAATAAATACACAGCATGTGGTCTAAACAATATGAGTATAAATTTTTGATAAGAACTCATTTCCACCATCCTAAATCTTAGCGTTTTCATATAGCAGAACAGTTTGCCAAATCTGAAGGTTTGGTGAGTGTATTCAATTTCAGTGAAATCTAATTTCTTTTCTATATTGTTTTGTATTAGAGAATAAAGATTTTATAATGTTAATCTGGCAAGTAATATTTTTATAGTCGTTTTTTTTCTTACAACACAAATTGAAATACATGCCTATGCAATCTAAATAATTTTTATAATGGAGGAAAAAATATCCTGTTTAATTATCAAACTAACCATTTATTTGAACAAACATACCTAGTATGAAAATGAGAATACAAAATTCTGAAGATTTTAGTTATGTTACCATAACAGATTACACTATTTTTCTAATAAATTTGGTTATGACAGCTGGACAAGAAACACACACATACTCTTTAATAGAAAGTAGAAGAGAGAGGCTGTAATTAGCCATTGAAGTGTAGTCTCATTATTTAATGTTTTCAAAAAGCTCATATCCATCAGATATGATGGTACAGATAAAGTGCCTTCCAAAGCAGTGCATCTTAATTATATGCCAAAATGGCATTATAATTTCAAAAAAATAAATTGTAAAATTAGTGTTTCATAAAAATTTGTCATTCATATCAAGGGCTTACTGATAAGCTACGAATTTCCCAAAACTAGTGCTATGGATTAAATGTGTCCCACAAAGGTTCATGTATTGGAAACCTGACCCCCATTGTAACAATGTTAAGACGGTGGGAAATCCAATTACGGATTGAAAGATGAGGCCTTTAAGAGGTGATTAGATTTTGAGGACTGTGACCTTGCGAGTGGATTGATCCACTCATGGAGTAATGGGTGTGGTTCTGATAGCTTTAAAAGGAGAGCAAGTGAGCAGATTTGTTCTCTCTTGCCCAGCCCATTTTCACCATGTAACACTCTGATCACCACAGGAACCTGTAGAAAGTTCCCACACAGAAGGCAACCCTAACCAGATGTGTTCCCTGGACCATGGACATTGCAGCCTCTAAAACTGTAAGAAATAAATTTCATTTCTTTATAAATTACCCAATTTCACATATTTTGTTGTAAGCAACAGACTGATACACCTACCCTCTCTCCCTGCCTTACTATAGTCATTGTAAACTCACTTTCATGAAATGACCTTATGATACATATCACAAAAGTAATAACCTCAAAAATATATGATATAGAATCTTCAGAATAATTAAAGTTTGGTTTGTTTTTTTTATTTCTGGCTCAACTACATTAGTTTGCATGATTATTTCACGTAGTTCTTTTAGCAATTGTGTGACAAAACAAAGGACACTTTTTCTATATACAACAGCTGTCTTTTAATCGACAGTTTATTGTTGCCTTCCAAGATATTAGGTACAAATATTCAAATGAGGATATTTATCCTCACAAAATATTCCCACTGAAATTAGGTGGAGTTCTGATTAATTTAATGCTGAAGAATGTGGCTCACTGTAACACAGGCAATTGAAAAATTATATGAAATAATTGAAATTGGAATTTGACACAACCATAGCACTCACTAGAAAACAATATAATTAAAACCATACTCATATATCATATAACCTTGACCTAAATAGAGTCAGTCTTGGCTGATTCAGCAAGGCTTATTTATCTCTGCCTTTTAATATTTTTGCTCATCCTTCTACAGTACTGAGAAGAAAAGCAAATGGCCTTATTTTCATTGGAAAACATCCAAACATCTGTATGTGGGTTTCTACTCTACGAACCATCCAAGTGGAGCCTGGGTCACTTCCTTAAGTATGTGCAACTCTCTACACAGACTCTACAAGGTGAGGGAAAACCTCATTCAATTTAGGCAGTGTGAGATATGACTTAATAAGACAGGTCACTTTCAAATTTTATATATTCGAGTTTAAACTGTTTTATTTTCCTGTAACTTCTAACATATAATTATTGTTTATTTTTAATTGAAACTATTTGTTTCATACCTGATAATAATAAAAATAATTCAACTGCTCTTATTACATATTTTCATGCTTTCTCTTTTCATCCCATTCTGCCCAAAACCACATGATGTCTTAGGCACACACGTGTGGACATCCCAGCCTACATGTCCAAGGTCTCTTGACACCCCAGTATACAACAGCCCTGAAGCCACCCCTCAGGCATAGAGATTCATATACTCTAGAGTATGATCTGCCCTTGGAGGATGGACCTAGGAAGAGACCTGACAAGACTCTGGAAGAGGCACTGGGGCATTTATGCCAGAGTCTCGAATTCCTAGACTATGTCTTAGAGATAGCAATAGGAGGTCAGAGCCTCCGGGTGAGTAGGTTCCCTTGGTCCATCAGATGCTTCACCCCTATATGAAGGGTCAGAATGGAGAAGGATCAGAACCAGGCTTTCTTAAGTATGTAGGCCCGGGGCAGAGGCACTCTTACCTGGGAATAGAGAGATTCAAGAAATGAAGGTTGAAGTCAAAGAGACAGTGAGCTGTGTTACCCCTTTGGAGTCTAAGGAGGGGCAGCCCTAGGTGAGAGGCAGGTGAACCAGAGGCTGTGCTCTCAGCAGGGAGCTAGAGCAAGCAGGACTGGACCCTTATCTTTTGTAAGCTGAACTTTGTGCACTTCTTATACCTTTAATATTTGTGTAATATATTTTGTAATTTTTAGCCTATCTTAGTTGTACTTAGTTACCTATACTTGGGTCAGAGCATTTAAAGGAGACAACATGTCCCTTGTACAAGCAAGGCATGAGATGAATAACCAGAGGGGGAGGGAGTTTAGGGGAAAAAATGAAACTGAAGAGAGCATGATTCAGATCACTTGAACTTGTACAAAGGTAACCTTGAAAGTCCTAAGTTTAATTTAATTAAAAGAAGTAATTTCACTTCCCTTACTTAACTTTTAATTTATTTTCTGTATCACTAAATTAATTTGCCTAAATTAGTGATATAGAATATAATTTCTTATCTCAAAAGGCACATATGTCTCCCTATTTCACACTATCCTATACATAAGCTTCATTCATTGGTTTTATATTTATTGGTCATCTACTATTATCGAGCTCTGTGGATATACAAAGACAAACATTACAAACTTGGTCCTGACTTCACACAGAATGCAGTAGATTTGCTAATAAGTAGAAATGATAAGTAATAAAAGAAATAAGCAATCAATAAAAAAAAAGAACAGCATGTTTGGAAGAAAGTAGTATATGGAGAAGGGCTACTTCAGATTAAGAAGATTACATTCAAGCAAGTACCTAAGAGAGAGAAGGAATCAGCCATTCCCAAAGGAGGAAGAAAAGTGTTCTACTCAAAGGGACAGCATGTGCAAAGCCCCTGAGGTGGGATTATTTGCCTTCTGCAGAACTGAAAGAAGTGAGTGAACCTAGAGTATAACAAAGAAGAGGAAGAATGATGTTGGCATTGGCCAGGAACCAGATTACGCAGAGCCTTGCAGCAAGATTCAGGAGTCCTTTTTTTTTTTTTTTTTTTTTCTCACAACAAAGAGTTGCCATTGAAGAATTTTCTACAAGGTTCTGGCATAATTCATTTTACATTTTACAAAACTCAGTTGGGCTGTTTTGTAAAGAGTGAATTAACATGGATCAAGAGTCGATCCTAAGATACTATGAGAGGCTGGAATAGGCCAGTGAGAAACCATATGGTTTGGTCTTAGTTCACAGTGAGATTGTTGGGCGAATTTGAGACATATTCTGGTGGCAGAATCTGACCAGTTATGTGAAATTTCTCTAGCCAGCCACAGTTTCATGGAAAAAAATGAATGGTTGGAATTTTTCTGGAGAGATCACAAAAGTGATGAGAATATTTACTGTGCAGAGGTTATGAAATGGACTACAGAATCCAAGCTGGAAAAGAAGGGATGGTGTAAGAGGTGCAGAATAATAGGTGAAAAAAATGATGGAGTCGATAGATTTGAAATTTGTGTGGAATAAGAGTTACGGTTTTGCTATGAACCTGTTAGGTGTTTTTTTATTTGCACCCCCCCCCCCTTTGGTTGCAAGCTATGAAATCAACCTTGACTCTTTAAAACATTAAAGAAAAAACTATAACCAAGCTTGGAAAAGTCATAGTGGTAACTTGTGGAAATTTTAGGAGAGTTCCATCAGTTGAGTCAGTGAAACCACCATTTATTTCTGTCTTTGTTCATTTATTTTTTCTAAATTTCTTTTTTATTTATTTATTTATTTATTTTTGCTGACTGTAAAGTGTATTTATATCATGGTACTTCAAAAAGTTCATGGAAGTATTCATATTACCTTTTAATTCAATTTTTCCACAAACTTTTTGAAATTCTCTCGTATATTTCTACTCATTGATTATTTGTGTACTTTCAGGGAAGAGGTCTGATAATACAATTTATAACTAGGGAAGTAACCATGTACTCAGTAAGCCACACCAGCTTGAGCAAGATTGCTGTAGGCACAAGAGGTTGTGGTCAGAGAATGGAATGTCAGAAACTGTGATTTCAGAAATGGTGCAGTTTCTGGTGATAACAAAGTGTGATAAGGAGTAGTGGTTGAGCACAACAAGAAAAGTCCTAGACAAGGAATCAAGGTTATTCATTACATATTGAGGAAAGAAAGAAACAAAGAATGTTTCTGGCCTGGAGTGTAGAATACGACTTACACCAAGAAACAATAATCAAAATGAAGATCGCCAATAGAAAAGCCTATTGGAGGGCATGGCAAGAGCAGACTGGGAATTTTGTGGGTTATAGATGCTAAATCTTTAAGCCGAAAGGAGCAATGCACAGCATGGAGCAATGAAGCCAGATAAGGAGCAAGGGAACACACACCACAGGTCTCAGCCCTGCGCTGGCTTCAGTAACCTACCATTCCCTTTATCCCTCTAGGTTTCTGTGCTATCCTGTGAAGTTCTCCTGTACTTTCCCATATCTTTGTTATAAGTCTTTTTGGTAAATGAACTCTTTTTGGATTATTTTAATCTGAGTGTATAAATGATTTCCTGTTAGGACCCTGAATGATACATCAGCTAATCCAGAACATCTTGCTCTCATTTTGCTCTGTCGTATGTTTTGGTTAATAATAATGATCAAATGTTGAGTAATTACTAATAAGCAATCACCCTGTATGTATTATGTAATAATAGATATGAAGTAAGTTGTGCTATCTCCATATTACAGGTGAGAAAACTAAGGCTCAGGAATGTTGAGTTATGAAGTTAGTATGTTGCAGAGCCAGTCTGGGTCCAGTTCTTAGACTCTTAAATACAACTGTTGTACTGACTCCCACAAGAGGGATACCAAGATGAGTGAGCTTCAGCTCTGCCATATTTGGTCAAAAACCGTTAATTAGTTAATGTATGTATACCTGCGAGTATGTGATGAGTTTCTTGGGCAGACATAAATGCTATAGGTGTTTTAAAAAGTATATGACCACTATAGACGGAAGAAGAAAAAATAAGGAATTGGTTTAGATTCTAAGTGATATTGTCTTCATCTATATAGAAGATGTTTTGTATTCTTTGTATATGGAAATTACTAGAATTTTTGAAACTTTTGGTTATAAAGAATGTGTGTATGTATATGTGTGTGGTGCGTGTGGTGTGTGGTATCCTTCAAACAATAAACCGATTGGTAGGTACGGAAGAAATTTACCTTAAAACTTTCCTGAGTTCCACCAAAATAGGTCATAGCTTTGAGAAGTTTGCTTGATGAATGCAAAATTTATTATAGTGGGAAGTTTAAGCCATATTCTCTGAATATAGACAGCTACAGAGGAAAACATCTCAATAAATTCAAAGCATGAGGATCAAAGTTGTTATGATTAGACTCTATTTCCATTTCACCTTACCTTAATGTGCATGCTCATTATTTTGTGCTGTTTATCCAACCTATTACCTAGTCCCCTAAGGTCAAGGCCAATGGAATGGCATTTCCCCTTTTGAGCATTATTACTTCACACCCTATAATTGTCTTGTGGAATTGGAGAGATTGTGGTTATGGGAACAGAAAATTCCCCCTCCAACAAAAATGCAAAATTGTCATGGTTTGATGTACTTTTACCCATTCAAACATTATTCAGTTTTACAGGATTTTTTAAAATTTTTCTTTCGTTTTCTTTTTTTGTTTTTGTTTTTAATTTGAGATATTTGCTATTATATTATTAAATTGGGCTGGCTAAAAACCATGACATGAGACATTTACAACTTGGAGAAATTCCAGACACTATCAATCCAGACACATTTGTTTTGAAAGAATCCTTGGACATTGTTTACAATTCACAAGAGAGTTGTTTTCACATAGGGGAAATTGTTATCTTCCAAGGTCATGTGAAGGTAAGACACAATTTCTGACAGAACAGAAACCTACAGAAGAAATGGTCAAGTTTTGAATTTTTCATTTTGTTTTTAAAAACACAAATATGTTTTTATAAAATAGCTCATTTACAATTTGACATTTCTGTTTTTAATAATTTGTAGAAAGTAAAAACAGCAGTTGGCTTATTTATTTCACGGAAACTTTTGAATATTTTGGAAGACAAGAGAACTTGAAAACTAAATTGAAAATCTTACCATCCCCAAAGTGTATCTCTTAGGAGCAGAAGCTCAGGCACATAAGCTTTTCCTTGGTAAACCTTGTTAATAATAACTCTTCACCAGTGACGACAAGGAGCCATTTCCATTCAGTTCTATAAAAGACAGCTGAAATTAAAGATACTGAAAATTAAGGAGGTCGACTGTCGGGTGGAAGACAGCTACTTACAGAATCTAATCCACTTTAATCTGGACACTGTTTAAAAAATAGCTTTCATATTCACTTACATTGGATAGTTCATATATAGGCTTCTTTTTCCTATGGTATTTTGGATTTTTAAAGACTTAGTTAATGTAAACTCCTCCTGGTTACTGTGACTCTGCAGAATGAAAATAGAAATTCCCGGGGATTGTGGTGTGTGTTAGTGTGCCTGTGCATGCCACTCACCAGAGAGAAAGAGACAGGAGGAGAGAGAGAGATTAGGAATGGCAAGACGGCAGTGGAGCCAATGTTCTTACAGGATATTCAGCACTTTTTATACTTCCCAAACACCAAACTACTACGTGAAGACTAATTTATGGAAGAGCTTTCCAGGATTATTTCAAGTATAACCTTCATGCCCTTTTCTAGGAAAGTAGCATTCCTGAAAGCTACAAACAGAGAGTAGGGGAACTGTTCATGAATCAGGTCAACCAAGTTTTGTTGATGTGTTGTCTATGCATTGTGGATAATGTGGAGGAAATAAGAGGTATATGAGGCATGATTTTGGAAACCAAAAGAACTGAGAATTTTTTTTTTAAGTACCTTAACATTTACTTGTACATATTTGTGGGGTACAGTGTGTTGTTTCAAGACCTGCATACACTGAACAATGATTCACTTACAGTAGATAGCATAGTTTTGTCCCCATTTGTCCACAACTGAGAGTTGAGATGACAAGGACAGCAAATCACATAGGCCAACTAGGGATCTGCTAGAGCACAAAGCAGTTATGATCCAGCCAGTTGAACTCTAAAACCTCACTCTTTGGGGAGGTTGAAGACTCAATCCAAGTTTGACTTCCTTTTTTTTTTTCCCACATGCTAGGCTTCTTTAGGTAAGCTTAAACCATAGGGACCTCAGCTTATTTTCTACTGATGAGGAATATCTTCTAGATCAAGGATAAAAAATACTTAGCATGCATGCTTAGTCTTCCCTGTTCCTCCACCCATGCCACCAATAGGCTTGGATGGTCACACTTTTTCATACTGAACCCAGAGGGTCCTCAGAATCCTTCTCAACATGACATATAGGGAGTGACTATCAACCGATTGGAGCTGGTCTGTGAGGTGAACCCGATTTACCATTCACATGCTAAATGAGCTTTGACTTCTGAATTTGTGAATCCAAAAAGTGCACGTACTCTGTGTCATATTAAGACAGAAGAATAAACAGAAAGATGGGGGGAATGGTCTTAAATTATAGTCCTTTATGGCTAACAAATTGCTTTGGATTAATCCTATCCTAAATCAATTAGTTTCTCAATTTCCACTGTGCATGAAAATCACCTGGGAAGATTTTTTAAAGTAGCAGTGCCCAGCCCTATCTCCAGAGATCCTGATTGAGTTGTTCTGGGTGGGACTGAGTATCACTTTTTTTTTTAAGCACCTCTCATGAATCTAATGTGCAGACAGGATTAATAACCATTAAACTGGAGGGAGGGGGAAGGCCAAGGAGAACAAAACAGTAACTGAACACCACTTCCCAGATCAGCATAACAAACAACAGAGGACAGAGGGAGAAATGCTAGAAGAGTTTGCTGTTGTGTGTTTCCACCTAGGAGGCAGGGATTTTGTGGGGCTTTGAAGATTAAGCAGGATTTAAGTAAATGTTGAGGAGAGGGAAAAGAAATTTTTAGATTGGGGAAGCAGAATAGATAAAAAGCACAAGAGTAAAAAGTGTTGTTGTGAACAGAGAAGATATCATGCTGTTTCATGTTGTGAACTATGAGAACTTAGATCGGGTAAGTGTAGGGAGCTATTGAAATTGGCTAGCTTTTATTCTTTAAAGTATTTTTTGAATTGTTCTATACAACCGTGGTAGGAGTGTTACAAAGGTGTTCAATTTAATTTTAGTGACTAAATAAATAATCAATGTACTACTTAAAAAAAAAAAAAAGACAAGTTCAATTTTTTGATCTGACCAATAAAGCAGAGAAGCCCTTAATCTAGTAGGAAATGATGGTAACTGGAAACTCTACTCTCGTTTAGATCCCAGAAAGAAGTGTAAATTGTTTCTGAGAATGTTTCACTGTAAAACTATTGTTAGAATTCCACATCTAGTGGAAATAATTTAACTTAGTGTTAATGTTAGAGAAAATTTATAATGTAAGGGTTATTCTCTTTATAAAAATTTTGAACTCATTGGAGCCAACATGAAATTGTTTTATATGTCATCATAAAAGCTAACATAGAGCTTTATAGAATGTGGGTATTCAGTAGGTGGAGAAAATTAACAAAACATAATCAGTTCATGATCCCTCTGCTCTGTTTTCTGATTACTGCTCTTTTTACTTGCAGTCGGTTCTTGTAGCAGTCTTTCCCCTAATTAAGGCTTTTTTGCTTTCTGTTTTTCCAACACAACATAAGTAAATTATCCAACCAGCAAGCCTCTCAGTTCAGGATGCATTTTTAAAGTTTTTTGTAAGATAATGTGAGCTCTTAAATAACTTGAGAAAAAAATTCACTTAATATGAGGTAAAGTTTAATAGATATCCCTAGACTATGGAAAAAGAACCTTACACACAGTTTCTTTGCTATTTAACTTCAGGTTTTGTAGGCTGCTAAAAATAACTCAGGCACACCTGTGTTATTAAGTGTGTTAAATAAAAATTATAGGAGGCCATTATTCTGGACTAAGTTCCTGCACTAGTTCCAAAAGACCAGACTAAAAATCAAAATGGCGTCACCCCTACTAAGTTCCATGTCACTTAGGCTGTAGAAGTCAAGAGAAATGTAACAGCCAATTTCCTGAACAGGCCAGTTTAAATCTTCAAGGGATATGATAATGAAATTCCCTCTGCTTTAATCCTTACGCAAAAGGGATAGCCTGAAATAATCTGATATTATTTTTTCTATTATTCTGTCTTCTGGTCTCCACTTTACAAGAAAAGTAATTTTGAAATTACCAATCCAGTTTTTGTTCTTTGTTTCTGCTTTCTTTAGCTTTTTCTGTCTATAAAACCAAACTCCTCTGCTTGGCTCATTGGAACACTTATTCTGTTTTACGGAGTAAAGTGTTGTTGCCTGATTCTAGAATAGCAATAAAGCCAGTTGAAATCTTCATCTAAATTTGTTGTAATTTACTTTTTTGACAAGTCATACCTTTTACTATAGAGTTTGGGTTATATTGTGTTTCCACCTAAGTGTTGATAGGTAGGCAACTGCTTAAATTTATTTGGTACATTTGCATGATTTCAAGTTAGCACCATTTTTTCTGTGATTAGAACAATTACAATAGTAACTCGTGAAATGTGAAGCTCTTCATTTGGCTCTGTCGATGATAGGTCACTATTTTTAAACTTGGCCTTTCTGCTTCCACTAACTGTTACACAAATAAGAGACTGTGTTAGGTAAAAACAATAATAACAATGATAATAATTCAACAAAGAATCAACACTGTGCATAAGCAGAGAAAAATTGTATTTTTCTACAGGCTATAAAAATTCATAAAAAGTCTAGATGTTAGTGAGTGTCTTCCACTTTATATTTTCTAAAAACATATGCTTAAAAACCATAAACAGAGGGGATTTCAAAAGTTTTGGATTTGTATCAGAATCAAGATAGGCCCAGAACTGGTGTCAATTTAGAGTCTCTCTTATGGAAGTCACATTCAGAGGAAGGGGGTTTGGTTGGAGTTTTCATTATGAATGGATTGCACTCAGATCAAGAACTTCCTAGTATTACACTAAAGCCAAAATTTTCTACTTCACTTCTGAATTACCCTGCAATTTTTTAAAAAACTCATCCATAATCTTACTAACTTGTATAACATATTTTTATTTTATTGTATATTCCCTTCTAGTCTTTTAACTAGTCAGTTCTTTTTTTAGTCATATGCAATACACACCCACACCCACACCCACCCACACGCGCACACACATACACACACACACACATGCATACTCATATATATTTTTGAGTGTCTTGTTTACACACAATCACACATATATTTCCTTTTGTATTTAAGAAAAAAATCTGGCATCATGTCAGTATGGCAGAGTCTTAGAATGTCCAGTCTAACTATCAAAAGTATAATCTGACAGATGATAGTCTAACTATTAGATGGATAGTTGTTGGACTGGACATTCTAAGACTCTGTCATATTGAGATGATGTCAAAATTTTTCCTTAAATATACAAGGAAATACATCAGCTAGATCAGGCTTGACTACTCACAGTGATGAATAAATCATTACCGCTGGAAATCTTTGAACTACTCCAATTATGTTTCTTTCTCTAGTCTTTGACAACATAAAAATAGAATTTAACATCTTTCACATGCTAGTGTACATGGTAGACTTATTTCTTGCAGTAATTCCTCATATGACTTACAAATACATCCCTCATCAAAAAACTTTCAAGAGTGTTACACGGAGGGATATTACATTCCTAATTACAGAAGGATGAATCTAACAGTAGATGCAGGTATTAGAGTACACAAGTAAAGTGTGCAAGTAAAGCCAATTTTAGTTTGTATTTTTGTTTTGTATTTTAGTTTTGGTCTTATCTCATTCCTATTGACCTGTATTAAAGTTTATCATTGAATAAAATCACAAGGTTGCTAGCCAGTTGAACAGACACGTTAGTTGTTCACCACTGCTGATTATGTTCACCACACTATGGCTTATCTTTACCAGCTGAATTGTGAATGTGTTCAGGTATTTAGCCTGAGGGAAGGCATCTCAATCCTCAAGCTCAAAGTTAGATCCTGGATCCATGTCAATTATGATCATTAGTTTTTCTTGCCAGAATTGATTAAGGGGTAGACATATAAACGGCTCTAGTCCATGAGATGTGTGAAGAAGCCTGTTTTGAAGGGACTGGCAGACAGGCTTCTGAAAAATTTTTCCTACAACAGAAAGACAAAACATAAAGGAACAGCTTCTCTTATGTGGAACATTATTTTATCTGCCTGTGATGCTGGGAATGTGGCAGCCTTCCTGCAAGTGTGAGGTGAATTATTATTATTATTATTATTTTGTGTGTGGCTGGCTGTTACAGGGATCTGAACCCTGGACCTTGGTGTTATAACACCATGCTAACAGGCCAGCCCAAGTGTGAGGTGAATTAGGCAGAGGGTAGGCTGACACACAGAAGATGAGAAATCAGTTCATTATTTTGTTCATTTTTAAATTTATTGAGGCATATCTTTGTTCATTTTTGGTTATTTAGAATACCTGAAACTGGGTAATTTGTAAAGAAAATTTATTTCCTACAGTTCTAGAAGCTGTTAAGTCTAAGGCTGATGGGGAGCATCTGGTAAGCACCATCTTCTTGGTAGGGACTCTGCAGAGTCCTGAGGAGGCTCTGGGCATCACATAGTGAGAGGGCAAGACTGTGCTAAAATGCTAGCTCAGGTCTCCCTTTCACTTCTTATAATACCACCTTTTCCACTCCCATAATGAATCATTAATTCATTAACCCATTAATCTATTAATTCTTGAATGGATTAAACCATGAGTACTGCCACACTGGGAATTAAGTTTCAGCATGAGTTTTGGAGAGGTCATTCAAATCGTAGCAAGGCATAATTTAAATACAATAAAAATACAGGTGCAAAAAACTGTGAATTTTGGCAAATGCGTATTCTCATGTAACAACACCACAATCAAGACATGGAACAGTTTTATCACAACAGTACTTTGTTCCTTTTTATTGCTGAGTAGCATTCCATCGTATGCATGTGTAGTAGGAAGATGGGTTATGATGTCACTCAGCCACAGAATTAACTGACTGAAAGTCACTCTACTCTGGAACATATTGATAGGTGAGATATTTTTTTTTTCTTTTATGCTATTTTGATATTTGTTGCCCAACTCATCCTAGCTGATATATCAGATTGATCCATCCTACCATTAATGATGTCAAGCATTGAGTTCAAATATAAGATGGTGTGTTTACTCCTGCCCTACTGGGCACTTCACTTAAAGTGAGTTTATGCAAAGCAAGTTTGTCTAAAATTACTGCCTATAGCCCATTCACTTAAATTCAATCTTGTTAGACTGAGTACACCACAGTGGATGTCAAGATATATTTTTGCCCTAATCTTGTGATCTAATATATGTGCTATTCTGTTGAGCTTATGCTACTATAGATTGGCTGAGCGTACCTTCTATCACCTAATCCAACATAATGATATGCCAAAAGTTATATACACAGAAATCCAGTCATATTGTCTTTCATTATATTTTTGCTTTCTTTTTTAGGCAATGTATCCACCCTTCCCAATGAGGATGATCATGTTATTCTAATTGTTTCTAGATTTTTTTCCCCAAATCTTTTTTCCACTTGAAAAGTTTATTTGAATAATGTAAAGAACTGATGTAAATTAATTTTTCTCCATAACAATGTTCAGTTATTTCAGCAGAATTTATTAATGATTGTACTTTTTTAAGCAAGAGCATATTAATTCAGAAAAATAATAGCTGATATTCATTGAGTATCTACTAAGTTGTTTACACTCGGCTAAATATTTTATTTATGTCCTCTCATTTAGTCTTCAAGATTATTATCCCAACTCTATAGGTAAGTGAATTAAGGCTTAAATATTGACTCACTGAATATTGCCTAAATTAAGTTCACTATTTCCAAATTTGTAAAATGTTATAAAAATAAATTATGTGCAGCAATGAGTTTCCTTTTTGAAATGTGTTTCTTTCTTTTAGATGTAAGAGGAAAATCTCATTTTATTTTATTAATTTCTCAGTATTTTAAAAAATAAATATGCCAGTTTTCGACACTAAAACCCAGTGGCTGCATTCAGTGTAAATATATTTATATGGTTTCTGTATCTGTTTTATATTTTGAAAATTGTTCCAGCAGTAGTAACATTGATAGAACCTATTGTTTATATGTAGGGGGCCCCTTAGAATCTAGCAGCATTCTTTTTCTTTGGCAGCTGGCAGGTGCGGGGAAGCAACATTCTTCAATAAGACTCCCTTGTCACCCATGGCCTAAATACAGATATGTGTCTCAACAAATATAATAATTTTATACATATGCCTTGTCATTTGTTTGTCCTCATCTGAAAGAAGGCTAATCGAGACAGTTCATATACTAAAAGCACATTGACAAAACTGAGAGAGCCTTCTACAGGTACTTCATAAAACGTCATTTACAGCATGATCAGACTACTATGAGGTCATTTGTTAAATCATCAAATCATCTGTGAGTGTTTGAACAAGTCATAAAGCAGGTTGCCCTGGAGACTTCACTGGTATCCCTGCCCATTGGCTATTTTTCTCCTAATTTGCTGTTATACTCGATTATATCTCCATTAATCATCTGCAGAGGAACCAGTCAGCAAAGGTTATGATGTTCTGTTTTAGGATGTCAGTTTTGGTGTTTGCTTGAATAAAAAAATCTCCTAGACAATTAGCCATGGCAATTCCAAAGGTGATGCTTGGAGGCCTTTCTTCAGTTTAGGAAAGAATCCTGGAAAGATATAGGAAAGGCCACAAAGTAGGGGAATACCCCTATCTGAGTTATGCTAAGACTAATATGTCAGCATGTATAATGAATTTGCAAGGAGGATTCTTATTTCATGAAGCAATTGTTTCTACCCAGGCATCATTGTCTTCACAGTAATAATGACAGATGCCTCTGCTGTAGCTTTCTGAGCCAGAGCTGTGACAAACAAAGGAAAAGGAACCCATCAGTAGTAACAACTGTCAGCCTGTCGTCCTATAGTAGATAGCTTGACTTCCCTCAATCAACTTAAACCGGCATGGCACTCAGGAAAAACAGTACGCATTGTGCTTAGAACACTATTTTGGAAGAACTGAGAAATACATGCTTTGGGAATGACACTCTGTTTCAAATATCAGTTCTGCCACTTACATCCACATAATCTTGGCCAATTCCTTAGTTTCTCTGTGCCAAAGTTCCCTTATCTTATAGAATAAAAATATTATCTACCTCACAGGGTTATGAGAAGAACAAATAAAATGTTTTATGTAAAGTTCAAATAACAGTGTCTAGCATATTGTAGATCCTCGATTGATGGTAGCTATTATTGTTATTGTTATATGTGTGGTGAATTATAATTCCACCTTCGGACATCATTTGGAGCTTTCTGTGCCAGAATTCATCAAATCACTTGGATTCCTGAACTAACTACAATTTGCTAAGAAGACTTTAAAAAGTGATAAAATATTATCAGATACTTACATGAAAGATACTTACATGCTATTACTCTATTATGTATGTTATTCAGAGTGAATATACGGTCTCTTCATTATGTTTCAGTTATTTTTTACAAGTATTTGTTCAAATCTAGAGAGTGCTAATACAGAAACAAAATGTAAAAGGAGACCCAGAGCTGAGACTGACCCTTTATGAGTATGATATATTTTACTTGAAATCACCAGAGAAATAGTCTCCCTGCCATATGACTTTGTACTCCTTTCTATTTTTATTATTTCTTACATCCCTTTGCCCTTGAACTAAAAAAGCATAATCAGGTATTCATAAATGATAGCAATAATATGCTAGGTAATATGTATAGAGCACACATGAATACCCAACACTATTGTGAGTGGTTCACATGGATCATCTTGTGAGGACTTCATAATGACTCTACGAGGTCCTATTGTTATTATTCCCATTTTACAGATGGAGAAACTAAGGCACAGAGAATCTAAGGAATTTGTTCTAGATCATATAGCTAGAAAACAGAAGGGCTGAAACTGGAACCGTTCAGAGTTTCAGTTTAACCAACTGTGCCTCACTACTTCTAGAGCCAGCTGTCCAGAATGTGGTCATAGTGCCATATCTCCATTGACCGTAATTGTCCACATGGCTTCACTGGCCATTTAACAGTAATCTTCCTGGTTATTGTCTACAAGAATCCAATTTTTCTTTATCCTAATCTCCTTCTGAATATGTTTTCTATCACAAAAACATAGAATGACACCTGGCATAAGCCACAAAGCATGAGGGTCACTTGCATCTGATTTCCTTTATGCCAACAGATGTGGTGAGTTTAATGAACCTCTCACAGTCAGATGGTCAGTCATAAAAAGGATTGGATTCTTATCATTTAGATTTATAAGACTGGACTATAAACTAATTGAATCAACATTCAAACACAACACCAAATGAGTCTGTCCCGTTCAGTTTTGTCACAGCTTGGTGGGGATAAATGACTACCATTCTGATGTCTCTGCTACTCATGGAGTTTTCATATTTACCTGAAGCACATTTCATTGTGTTTCTTTTTCATTCACTTGGTGATGACTAGTCATATGTTAAAGGAAAGGGATTAAATTTTGCAAGAAGTCAGAATTCATTTAAACCAAATAATAGGGAAAACATATTTCAGTGTTATGGCAAAAGAAAAGAAGGAGGGAAGGAATAAAACAGCTTCTCTGTGTTGTTGTAATGGATCCAGAATGTGATTCTGAAAAGGAGTCTCCAAGAAAATGTTGAGTGGTATTAAGTTGTACTCATTGCAATATATGTGTAACGTCCACACATAACATCTATAAAGGTAACATTCATCTTGCTAAAGCTTTGAGAAAAAATACTTTAAATTTTATTTTATTATTTTACCTATTTTTTATTTTTTTCTTTTTACAGGCACTAAGTGAAACATCCTAACTCTTTGGATCTCCACAAAAGATAACGGGTGGTAAAGAAAAGGAGTTTGTTGGAATGTGGAATTCCATTTGAACCTATGGTTGTGTCCCTCTATTGATTTCTTAAGCAGCCAAATGTCCCTTTTCAGTATATTATTCCTCCTTGGGCCCACTGCTCTGGAATTTTTGACTCTAATCCAACTACAACTGTGGAAAAAGACTAGTCTTAATAATAGTGGGATCTTACTGTTATTATCCAAACTTACATCATCCTGGCACAAGAGCATTTTGTTTGTAAGATACAGCCTTCCGTAAGCCCGTGTTATCTAACATTCTATTTCTAGGTTCAAATAGCAAAAGTATCCACTTATATTTTTCGCTGTATTTCTCACCATTCTCAGCTACATCACCTCCTGAACTATATTCTTTACCATCCTTCCCTTTTTCTAGACAAATAATTTTTAATAGTCTAAGGAAGTAACTCTTTGGGTTGTGTTGTTCATGGCAGGGTCAGCTTTGCTAATTCTTCCTAAGTGTTCTCAAAGCGTGGCTTGTTTCCAAAGCCAGAAATGCAAAATAATATGATTTCTGTAGTTTTCTGCAAGATCCAGTTGAAGGAATTCGGAGTACTTACATTTTGTATTATTAAGAGTTTAAAAAACATTTTATTAAATATTACCTAAAAATTCTTTGCATGGCCACTAATAGTTAAATTAGGTGGTCAATTAATAGGTGTTATAAATATGTGGCTATATAACTTCTAAACCTAAAGATCTATTATGAATAAATAAGGCAGAATCCAAACCCCATGAGAACAAATTACATGCCTGTAGCTTCCCTGTGGAAACAGCTGTACTGAATCCGTTGGATGATGAAGGCCAGCGTGGCTTTGAGAGTTGGCCTTAATTAGCATCCACAACTCTCACTAAAATGTTGGAGGATAAACTTTCCTTGGACATACTGGTTCCCGCTTTTTTGTTCCAATAAAAATTGTCATTCTCATCTTCAAAGCACTTTAGCATGTTCAGAGCCTGTGTGGATGAGTGTGGATAGCATCTTCTTCCTAAGGCTTTTCACAGTTGTATGATATTTTCTCAGCTATATTAAACAGCACATTTCCATGAAACTTACGGAAAGTTTTCTTGCTAGCCAAAGGTAATGTGGGGGAATCAATCTAAGTGAAATTCAACATTAAAAAATTCTTAGGTGTGTTTTTGCAGATATTTATGGCAGATGCCAGTTACTAAAGGCTAGGCAGTTTTACTTAGCAGAAGTACTCAATAGGCTAAGTTTTTCAGATAGTCACCGCTATCTGAAATTTGACACACACCTTAGCTCTCTGAGGCCTACTTTTATCCTGAAAAGAAGAATGTCTTTGAAGACAGCTTCAACAGATGCACCAGGGATCCATGAACCACAATAGCTGTATACTCTCCCAATAATTGGCCCTAACTAGAAATTACCAGATGGTGCTCAAAAAATTGGCTGAATCTCTTGAAAATTTGTATATAGATGTGAGAGCAAGTTTGATAGGAACAAGTAGAAGTTATTCAGATTATTCAAGAATATAAGAAATAATTCTGGCTTAGTCAGGTAATTTAATGTTTAGTCATTATTAAATTAATTTTGAAGAAAGAGATTTTGTGATTTGACATGAAATAGCAAAAGAATAACTCAAATCATACCAAATGTTCTGCTGTGGGTCAAATGTGTCGCCAAAAGTTCACGTATTGGAAACTTGACCTCCTTTAACAGTTTTAAGAGGGTAAGAAGCACAATGATGGTATTAGTTGCAAGGATTGTGCCCTGCTGAATGGATTGATCCATTCATGGAGTAATGGGCATGACTCTGATGGCTTTACAACAAGGGCAAGTGAAAAGGTTAGCTCACTCTTGCTCAATGCATTTCTCTCGCCATGTGACACCCTGCGTTCCTGCAGAGAGTCACCACCAAGTAGGCCCTCACCAGATGTGCTCCCTGGACCATGAACTTCCCAGCCTCCAAAACCATAAGAAATAAGTTGTTTTTCTTTATAAATTACCCAGTTTCAGGTACTCTGTTATAAGCAACAGAAACGGACTAATAAATGGGTCACATTTAATTAGTTGATTTACATGTTCTTCTTTTAATATTCTAACGTCTCTTACTTATGCATTTGGGATCACTTTTGATTCCTATTTAATGTGAGTAAATGAATGAATTATCTAACAAAGTCTATACTTAATTAGTAGCCTTTACCAATATTTTCCCAGTAAGCACTGTGCAGAACTTCATTCCCCATCTCATAGAGAAAACCTAAATTGTCTTACTCTGAGAAATAAAACTTCATCTGTGGATGCTTGATTGAGAGCTTAATATTTCTCCCTTATGAATAAGATCAGTCAGAAGAGTATATCTTATTCTGATTAGTTCTGGGCACAGCTGTTAATTTTGGTAAACTTATATTACAAATAACCATAGAAACATTAGAAAATATGATTAAATGAAAAATACCCATAATCACCAAAGCATAACTGCTCTCAATATTTTGGTACATAGCCACTCAGACATTTTGCTGTGCACATATGATTGCATATATAAGCATATATGCATTAATGTATAAATTATAAATGTATAAAATCAATGTAAAACAATAAGGTAATTAAATGTATAATACAAATATAGCATAATAAAAGTTTTTGGAATGAAAACAATTATAATTTTACATTACTATGGCTCTTGCCATTTTTCATTTTCCCTTCTGGTTTGTGTTCATATTCCTACTTAATTGTAATCATAAAATTTATACTTCAATAACTGCTTTGATAAGAAAATTATAACTGCATTTTTATTGCTTTAAGGAAATCATTTTATACACACATTTATCACAAATTCTTCCAAGAAGTGAAAAACCATGACATTTGCATCAGAGGTGTTTTAGCCTTTGGGGGTAACTACTTAGTAGACTTAAAAAAAGCAATAACATAAAAAATTCTAAGTATCTGATTTCCATATGGGAAGCAGCTGTTCGTTTTCATGCTGGTGAAGGGAGATTTGTGTGCTCTGTGCTCTATCTGGTTCTCTGGGGCCCTGATCATTGAAATCTCATTCCTGCTCAGATACATCTTTGAGAGCTGGTGATAATACAGATAACATTTATTGATATTTATTCTGTGACAAATGCTATGCTATGCATTTTACAATAATAACCCCATTTAATTCTCAGAGCACCATCTTAAAAATAAAGGGACTAAGGCTTAGAGAGGTCACATATCTTGCTCAGGGTCATACAAATAACAAGGGGCAGAGCCAGGATTTTCCTCTGCTTGATGCCAGAGCCTTGATCACCAACACTATGTTATCCTGCAGGCCTCTGAGTAGCTACATTCCACTGCTGATTTGGAGATTAGTAATTGGATGTGTTGTGCTGGAATCCTCCCTATCCTATCAGTTCTCTTATAGCTTGGGGTGAATACTTCTGGCATTCGGAAAATGGCCAAGCCTTGGAAAATCTATTATGCTATTCATGGGAAAGCTCCTGAGACACTGCTCCTTTTCTAGCATTATCTTCTTGCCTGTTGGCTCAGTACCATTAATTAATTCCACATGCAAAATAAATCATTATGTATTTCTACTTTATTCCTCTCCCACAGAACTGTAAGCTTTATGCCTCCCCCCAAATCAACCCACATGTAGTTCTCTCATCTTCAATTTCTTAGCCATTTGAGACATTTGAAAGATCCTCTGAAATTCCCCAAACAATTCAATTCCCCAAAAGCCTTCCGGATGGTTTTGCAGTTGCTGAGCTCAAAATTTTTGGAGTCAACCCTGAATCTTCATTTTTCTCTCTTATCCCACATCCAAACCTTCAGCAAACTTTGTAATTTATACTTTCAAAATATTTTCAGGATACAGTATTTCAGGATACAACCACTTCTTACTTTTTTTATTGCCAAGACACCAGTCCAAGCCATTAACACATCTCTACTTCTCTCTTTGTTTCTCTATTCTATTAGGGCTCCCACAGTGGCCATAAGGATCCCATTGAAACTTCAGTCAGATTTGGGTCATCCTTCTGCTCAAAGCTCTCCAATGGCTTCCCATCTCAGAGCAAAAGCAAAACACCACAAGGCCCTACGTATTCTGATCTTCATTACCTCGTGGCCCTACCACTCTTCCTCCATTTTGTTTGTCCAGCCAGACTGACCACCTTGCACTTTCTCAAATAAGGCAAGGGAGTTTTGCACTTGTTTATTTCTCTGCTTGGGACATATTCTGCCCCAGAGACTCCTGGTCTGATTCTCCTTCTTTGTTCACAAGTCACAAGATTTACATCTTCACTTACAAATCTCTTCAGAGAGGCTGTTCCTGATCACCGTTTATAAAATAGTGACCCTCCTCCTCAGTGTGCCCTGCCCTTCGTTTCCTTATGATTTTTTCTACAACAGCAGTTGTCAAAACCTGACATATAACATTTTTCTTTCTTTAATTGCATATTATGTCTTTACTGGAGTATAATTTCCATAAGGGCAGGGAGTCTGCCTGGTTTACTGCTATATTGTCAGCCTAGAATAGTGCCTAACACACAGCAATGCTTATTAAATAAAGGAATAGAATTCACCTCACACTTTTTGGAGTATAATCGTTTTTGATGATTCTCATTATTTTGGCAGTAGAAAGCACAATAACACAAGTCACTTTTAAAAAATACTTAAAATTTAGCTGGTGTATATGAATAATCCATGCTATATTGACACTTGAGCCCAGAACTGCGTTTATCATGAAATTATAAAATAATTAGAAAATTTGATAATCAAATAGGTATCTAAACAAAGACAGACAAAATAACTTTTTGAGTATATATATATATATATGTGTGTGTGTGTGTGTGTGTGTGTGTGTTTGTCCTGTATGCTTTTGTCTGGTACAATATCTCACTGTCAACATTCCATACCTTGGCTTTGTGCCTCCTTAAAATATACAGCATGTTCAGAAGTGAAGTAATATTATTTTGGCTTCCTTTTTTCTCTTAGTTGTCCCTATTTCTGAGTTTCCTTCCCTGTTCTACATGTAACTTTTGTTACAAGACTGGTGATAGTTTTTAAAGCTACAATCATATGGTCAAAATTCACTTTCCCCACATTGGGTGAAAATCTATTTGTTGTTTTAGATTTCACATGTAAGTGAGATCATGCAATTCTAAAACTGTCAAACTCATAGAAACAGAGAGTAGAATGGTTATTACCAGAGGGTGGGGGGAGGAAGATAATGGGAGATATCAGTCAGGAATATAAACTTTTAGTTATACAAAATAAATAAGTTCTGGGGATCTGATGTACAACAATGAAGCTGTAGTTAACAATATTGTATTATAGACATGAAATATGCCAAGAGGATAGATCTTAAGTATCCTCATCACACACACACACAAACTACCTGAGGTGAGGGATGTGTTTATTTGCTCGATTGTGGTGAATATTTCACAATGTGTATATATGTATATACACACGTATCAAATCAATTGTACAACTTAAAGACATGCAATTTTTAATCATCAACTATCCCTCAACAAAGTTGGAAAAAATCTATTTGTTGTTTCATGTAGCATTTTCTATTTTTTCCTAAGAATCATGTAACAAAAGCCAATGCGGAAAATAAGAGGAAAATAAAATCTCAACCCAAAGAATTATGGCTATTTTCACAAATTGAAAACTTATTAGAATTAAACATTCATCGGCCAAGTTGGCCTCTAGTACTAATCTGAATACTATCCAATTTCATTTAGAAGATGAACCTAACTAGTGGTTACACAGCTTTCTGTATATAATTAATTCCACACAATTGTATGTTTAAAAATGTTTAAGATGGAAATTCTTATGTTATATATATCTCACCACAATAAAAAAAAAAATCCACATAAAAGATGACTAAAACCAAATCCTGATTAATATACAAAGATAGGAGGAGACATGGGCTAATTTAAAGGAAAAAAAGATTTTTTTTTGTTTTTGTTTTTGATGGCAGTTTATTATGACCAGAGCTGAACCTATCTATTTACAGTTTTCAGGGAAAGAAAATATTTTTTCTGACCACAGCTGAAGAGAGACCCTGACAGAGCTTTCCTGCTCCCCATCTCCCATGCCATCAGCATTTTCTGGGAGAGGAATCTGAGGTGGTTTTCCAGCTAAGTGGTTACAGCTGTTTCCACAGCCTTAGTCTGATGGAGTTTCTGCTCTTGTTGACTTTGGCTGAAGTCTTCCCCTGGAGCCCAGCAGCGTAAGAACGTTTGCTAGGAGTCCGGGGACTCTGGACAAACATTCCAGAGTTTCTGAGTTCTTAGCATTGACATTTGATGAATTCTTCTCTTAATTTCTTCTGGAGAAAAGTCAAAGACACTGGAGGGTCTCCTTTGCCCTGTGACAACTATCGTATCCCCTCCAATGCTTTTTCTTCTTTATACATAGCTGAAAACTTTAAAAAATAATAATGTGCACAAGCTATGCCAACCTGTGAAAATATGCATTCTTTTAAATATGTTTCAACACATTCTGACACTTTTTTGAAATACAAGATTCCTTTGAAGTTTTTGAAAATGAAAAAGAAAAATAGGCTTTAAAGCAAACCCTGAAATATTTGTGTCAAAAGGCTCTATGAGAAATTTGAAATGTAGTCACAGAGTTATTTAAGGAGGTCAGCTGTCATAATCGCACTGATATAGAATAGTATTTTTAATGTTATTTGATAACCTTTCAAAATAGAAGTCTAATGCTTACTTTCAGTTAAAATACTTTTTATTGTGGATCCTCATATTAATCATAAGACACAAAATAAGGATTGATTCTTCAGCATCTGAGGGGTTGAATACAAAATGTTATAATAAAGATGGCATTAGAAAATGGTCCTTTTTTGTTAACTGGCTGGCATCAAATGGACCTAAACACACAGTGGGTGAAATCTGCCTACAGTTGATATTGCAGTAGAGGTATATGATTTTGGTTTCTATTGAAGAGTTTCAGTTGTAAATAAGAGAACATTCTAACAAAAGTTTGGAAATGTTAACTTGGATAACAAAAGAGACCTTAGAATCTTTTGACTGTCGAGTTTTAAAAGTATGCTTTCAAAAATTATTTTTGTAAATCTGCCAGTATGGTCAAGGTAGGTATTAAAGTGTTATTAAATGACATTTCAAATTTCTATTAAGTTCACTACTATGATATTTATGTAACAGTATACTGTCATAAAATGACTGCATGCACGGTAAATTTATTTTACATTCACACACGCTTACTGATTTGCAAATTTTATGTATTGTATATGTCTTTATGCATACATTATCTAGAAAATAAACTTTATCAGGGTGTAGCCATTGTTTTTTATATTTATCTATCAGTGTACATAGCAAATAAAGTGTAATCCAAGGCTGTTATTTCCAACATTATCTTAAGGGAAAACAAATAAACTACACATTGTTAATACTACTGTGATTGTTTATATTCTGCCTATTTCAGAACAATTCAAAAGCTTATAAAATAAAAGTAAAACCTTACTTTGGATAGTATAATGTGATGCTTAAGAGTATGATCTCTAGAGACAGATTACCTGGATTTATGTCCCATATGTTCGCTTTGCTAGCTGTTTGACCCTAGGCCAGTCATTCATCCTCTATACCTCAGTTTCCTCATTTGTAAAGTGTGAATAATAAATGATACTTAAGTCATAAACTTGTAAGGTTTAAATAAGTATTCAATTTAAGATGTGTTTATAACACCAGGCATACAATCCATTTTGAGTAAAAAATACTGTAATTATTATTCTATTTGTAATGCAGCTCACCTCCTAATAAAGAAATTTCTTTTATAACATCAATATCTATGGATCATGTAATGTAATCTTGAATATTGTAAGTGACTTGATGCTTACTAGAAGAACCAGGACTTTGTTGGATAACCCTAAGAGCTAGAAATTTCATTTTTCAATTTAGGCAAAATCTCTTTCCGGTATTTTCTAAATATCCAGATCATTTCTACTCTTTGCACATTAAAACCTTCAAATACTTAAAGTCTTCTTTAATCCCACCCCAACCCCTATTCATAAATACTGTCATCCATAACAAACATGCTCTGTGCACTCAGAAATTTTCCTATTATATGATTTTATTAGTCCCCGTATTAGTCCATTTCTGTTGCTTACAACAAAATACATGGACTTGAGTGATTTATAAAGAAAAACAGAATTTATTGCTTACAGTTTCTGAGGCTGGGAAGTCCAAAGTCCATCTGGTGGTAGTGACTGTGACCCGGGGGTCTCACATCGCAAGACAGTGGAAGCAGAGAGAACAAAAGAGAGACAAACTCTCTTCTCTCTTCTTTTAAAGCCCTCAGAACGATAGCCCTGACCACCATTTTTATCCATTCACTATGGCATGGTCCTACAATCCAATCACCTCTTCAAGGCCCCACTTTTCAAGTACCATAATAGGATTTCTCACCCTCTTAGCAATCACAGTGGAGCTAAGTTTCTAATACATAGGATTCGGGAGACACAATTCAATCTTCAATGAGTTTTGGAGGGACATAATTTAATCCACTACAGTCCCTCACCATCTTAGTATTCAAGTTTGAAAACTCGCAGTTTTTCATTCCCTGAGCCGAGCCAGGTATATTATCTTTTCTGATTTGAATACTTACTAATATTGACACTGTGTTAACATTTTCACTACATTATTTGTGGTTAAATACAACCTTTTGGTGGCCCCTTTCATGCAGATTTTTGAAAATTAGCTTTCCATAATTCTTTCTTCATTGTATTATTTATTTATTTATTTATTTATTTATTTATTTATTTATTTATTTATTTATTTATTTATTTATTTTTAGCACAAATACAGGCTCCAGAACTTCTGTTTTTAAAAGTGGCAGAGTAGCTTGTACCAAACCAAACCACTAGCCAAGAAAACCTACAGAAGCTAGGTAAAACAACAACAAAAACATACCACATCAAACAAGTTGGCCATGACTTGAGAAGTGAACATCACTAAGAAAAGGAAAATCTATTGAGGTGGATGGAGGCATTTCCCACCACTTCTTTCTCTCCAGGACAGTAACAACCTGGAGCTTTAAGCAGTTTCACAGGGTTGCGGAAACAAAAATTACAATTATTAAGAGCTATCAAAGCAGACAGATCGCAGAGACAAGGGAACCACAGAAAAGTGAGCTTCGTATTTGTTATGTCTTTTTTCCCCCTCAAAAAATTTTATCTGAACCAAAGCTTCAAAGGATTGAGAAGGGATGATATTGAGCGAAAAATGACTACTGAGAAGCCAAAAATCCAAGCAGAGTTTTTCGTATTTTACAGAACTGGGGGAGAAAAAAAAAAAAAATTGTTGTTTGAATTGGCCAAGGAGGAAGAGCTTTTGTAAATATCCTAGGATTTTAGTTAAGACTTCCAAAAAGCTATGATGTAGGGGGAAAAAGGCAAACTGGAAATAGTCAATCTTCAAAGAAATTGCAATCCAGCAAACAATTATCTCACTATTTGACTGATTTAAGGTGATCAATCCCTGACCGCAGAGCCTGTACAATTTTTAAAACAAAATAACTGTCATTCACTTGAATGTACTTGTAAAATGAAGTATATATAGAATAAAATGTGGTAATAGACAGACAAAAGTAGATAAAACTAGGTAATAGACACAGGATACAGGTGGGTCAGATAGAGTTAGATATATACATTTAAAAATAATTAATAAGTTAAAGAAAATATGTGATAAGATGAATAATTTAATCCAAAATAAAATATATTATAAAATCAAATGAAAATTTTAAAACTGAAAAAAACCCTATATCTTAAATTATGAAATCATTAGATGGGTTTGACAGCCTATTTATCTTCTATCTTTTAACATAAGAAGAAAGAAAGAATTGGTAAACTAGAAGATAGGTCCCTAGAAATCAATAAGACTGAAGCATGTAGACAAGAAAGGATTTAACAATAGAGAAAAGAGCACAACAGAGATATCGAGCATAAAGCAAAAAGGTATACCAAACATGCCATTAGAAGCAAAAGAAGAGAATTTAACTATCTTTTAAATTTTATTTACTATGTGTAATATGTTGTTTTTCTCTGACTGCTTTCAAAATTTGATCTTTACCATTGCTTTTCAGTAGCTTTACTGTGATGTGCTTAGGTGTAATTTTATTTTTATTTACCCAGTTTGGGATTTTCTGAGCTTCTTGAGTGTCTAGATTTAATGATTGTAATTTTGAAAATTGTTGGCCGTTTTCCTTTAAATGTCTTTATCCTATTCTCCCTTTTCTCTCTTTTTGAGATTCCAATTAGACATATGTTAGACCATCTATAATTGTCCCCCACATCTCTGAAACTGTTAATTTTTCAATTGCTTTACCTTATTCATACAGAGAATATCTATGGTCTCATCTATGATATGCTGCCATCTCAAGACTTGTCTTTTGTTTCATACCTAACTTTTTAAAAATGAGAATGTATCACATTTTTCTTGTTTTTTTATATGTTTAGAAAGTGTGAATGCTGTATTTTGGAGCCTATGGATTTTGTTTCGCACCTCTAAAGAGTGTTGCTTTTTTTTTTTTTTTTTGAAGCAGGCAATTAACTTGACTGGAATTAAACTTTGTCTTCTGATAGCAGTTCAAATCTCAATTCAGTTCTTTTACTTTCTCATTTGGATTCTTTGTGCCTTTACTGCATGTTTGTTTTAGGGTTAAGCCAAATATTTGGGACAGAATTTTACACATAATTAGGATCTATGGTGGTGGTGGTGGTTTTTGACAGCTGGCCAGAACTGAATGCTTGACTCTGGTGTTATAACACCACTCTCTAACCAACTGGGCTAACTGACCAGCCCTTTCCATTTTCCTGTCTCTCCGCTACAATTTTTTTTTTTTTTTTTTTTTTTCCAATTAGCTGTAGTTGATTTGAATCCTGTCCTTTGGCTCCTTAGGCCAGGGAAACTGCGGATGTCTCTCTGGAGTTTTAACGGCTCTTTGCAAAGCTAAACTTGTCCTGCCCTGAAGATAAAAGTCACAAAAATGGATAATTTACCCAAGCTAAGACTTCTTTTAAGAGTTCAATCTGCTCCAAAATACTTCTAGTTTTATTCACTGTTAATTGATCCTATGGTTGTTTTTTGGATTTTCTACTGAGTTTATAGTTATTATCTGCAGGATGGTTGGGTCTAATAGAATCCTACTTCATCATGATAGAACTTTATTAATCAAATTAGAGTGTTTGTCTATCAGTGGTAATTGCATTGTTAAGAAAAGTTTACTGTATGTTCCTGCACAAAAATAGACACATAGACCAATGAAACAGAATAGAGAGCCCAAAAATAAACATAAGCATAAACAATCAACTAATTTTAGACGAGGCCATCAAGAAGACACAATAGTTAAAAGATAGTCTCTTCAATAAAAGGTGTTGGGAAAATTGAATGTCCACATGCAAAAGAATAAAACTGGACCTTTACTTTACATCATGCACAAAAATGAACTCAAAATGAATTAACGACCTAAACATAGGACATGAAGCTATAAAATTCCTAGATGGAAACATACGGGGAAAGATCCTTGTTATTGGCCTTAATAACAATTGGCAATGATTTTTTGGATATATAACCCCAAAAGCACAGGCAATAAATGCAAAACAAGTAGGACTCCATCAAACTAAAAGTCTTCTGCACAGCAAAGGAAACAATCAATAAAATGAAAAGGCCGTTAATGGAGGAGAAAAAATATTTGCATACTATGTCAGATAAGGGATTAAAATTTAAAATATATAAGAAACTCACATAACTCAATAGCAAAAAACAAAAACCCAATTACAAAATGAGTAAATGATCTAAGTAGACATTTCTGCAGGGAAGACATACAAATCACATCCAAACCTGTTGGTATATGAAAAAGTGCTCATCATCACTAATCATCCGTAAAATGCATATCAGAACCACAATGAGATATCATCTCACACCTTAAGGAGGGCTATTATCAAAGCGACAAGAGCTAAGTATTGGCGAGGGTGTGAAAACAAGGGAACCCTTGCATGCTACTGGTGGAATGTAAATTAGTACAGCCATCGTGGAAAACAATATGGAGGTTTCTAAAGAAATTACAAGTAGAACTACCATATAACCAAGCAATTCCTCTTCTGAGTATATATCCAAGGGAAATGAAATCACAACCTTGTAAAGATATTTTAACTCCCACGTTTATGGCAGCATTATTCACAATAGTCAAGATATGAAAATAATCTAACTGTATCTGTTGATGGATGAAATGAATAAAGAAGTTGTGAGATTATAAACACACACACATGCACGCACACACGCATGCAATGGAACGTTATTCAGCCTTAAAAAAAGAGATCCTGCTGTTTGTGACATGGATGAACCCAGGAGACATTAGGCTAAGTGAAATAAGCTAGACAGAAGAAAAAAAATGCTGTATGCTCTCACTTATATATGGAATCTAAAAAAAAAAAAAATTGAATACATAGAAATAGAGAATAAAAATGAGGTTACCAGGTGAAATGTAGAAATATAGATCAAAGTTTGCAAAGATGCCATTTTCTCAGATGAATAAATCTAAGGAGCTAATGTACAGCTTGCAGACTAGAGTTAATAATATTGAAAACTGGAAATTTGTTCAGAGAGTATATTTTAGATATTCTTACCACCAAAATAAAAAAAAAAAGAGAACTGTGAGATGATGGATATGTTCATTTACTTATCACTTCACTTTACATATGTATATTAAAATATCATGTTGTAGGCCTTAAATACATACAATAAAAAATAAGAAAGAAGAGAAAATCTTACTGTAATATTTCCACAAACTGGAAGAAAATATTTCAAACAAAAAAAACTTAGTGCATGAAATATTTCATGAGGTCTTCCAAATCAATAAGGAAAAACAAATAACAATAGAAAAATACAGTATAGAGAGACAATTCAGAGATTTGGAAACTCAAAGAGCACTAAATGTATGGTTACATTTTAAAATTCTCTAGTAAGCTAAAAAATAAAAATTAAAACAAGCTGTCACTTTCATCTATCAAATTAGACAAAACATAAAAAACCTGACAATACCAAGTGTTAGTAAAAATATGGACAACAGAAACTCTCGTGCATTGTTGGTGGGGAAAAAAAATTGGCATGACCACATTGAGAAATTGACAAAAATTAGTGCTGTGGATTGATTGAATTGTGTCCCCAAAGTTCACGCATTAGAAGCTTAATTCCCACTGTAACTGTTGAGGGTGGGAAATCCTAATGGTAATTGGAATGCGGGGCCATGAAGAGGTGATTAGATTGTAAGACCATGACATAGTGAAAGGATTAACAATGGTGGTCATGGGTGTACTTCTGAAGGCTTTAAAAGAAGAGCACTTGAGAGGTTAGTCTCTCTCTGCTCTGCCATTTTCCATCATGTGAAACCCATGTGTCACTGTCACCAGGCCTTCACCAGATGTGTTCCCTGGACTGTGGAATTCCCAGCCTCTAAAACTGTAAGTAATAAATTTTATTTTCTTATAAATTATCCAATTTAGTATATTTTGTTATAAGCAACAGAAATGAATTAATGCAATTAGTAATGAGAAGATGAGCCTAGGCAATGAACAATAATTCCATTTCTAAGTATATATCCCAGAGAAATTCTTGATATAAGGAAATCTTTACAACAATTTTATTGCAGGCATGGTTTTTAAAAATAAAATTTGGGGAAGACTATAAATAGTTATTAATAAGGTGTTAGGGGCTGACTTGTGTCTCCCCAAAATTCATGTCAATTCAATTTGAATTTCTAACTCCCAGTACTTCAGAATGTGACTGTATTTGGAGATAGAATCCTTAAAAATTAGTTAAGTAAAAATTAACTGCTTAGGGTGGGCCCTGATTCAATGTAGTTGATGTTCTTCATGAAGAGGAAATTTGAACACAGAGGCACACTAAGGGAAGATCATGTGAAGACACAGGGAGAGGATGGCTTCAGTGAACTGAATATTTATGCCACATTTATATGTGAAAATCCTAGCCCCCAGTGTGATGGTATTAGGAGTGGGAGGGAGCCTTTGGGAGGTGATTAGGTCATGAGGGTGGAGATTAATGCCCTTGTAAAGGAGACCTCAGAGAGCTCTCTTCTGTTTCTTCCATGTGAGGATACAATGAGAATATGCCGATTTGCAACCCAGAAGATGATCCTCAGAGGAACCTGACCAGGCTAGAGCTCTGATCTTGGACTTCCAGCCTCCAGAGCTGTGAGAAATAAATTTCTGTTGTTTAAGCCACCCAATGTATGGGACTTTGTTATAGCAGACTGAACTAAGATAATAGACATCTGCAAGCCAAGGAAGGAGGACCCAGAACAAACCAACCCTGTCAACACCTTGATCTCAGACTACTAGCCTCCAGAACTGTAGAAAACAAATTTCTGTTGTTTAAACCACCCAGTCTATGGTACTTTGTTATGGCAGCCCTAGCAAACTAATACAAAGGGTAAATGATAGATTGTGATATATTTATTTAGTACTATATTATAATCATGATGACTAAATTAGAGCTAAATCTATCTAAATGCACGAATAATTTTGAAGAAAATAAACAACTTGCAAAATGATACATATATGGAATGATCTGTAAGAGTATTAAACACACAAAACTCTATGGTTTATTATACAGATGCATGTAGTTAAAAAATAAAAACACTGATGAAAAGATTAAATAGCAACTTCAGAATTTGTACCTCTGGGGAGGGAAGAAATGAAATTGGGATGGTAAATATTGAGAGACTGAATCGTACTTGGGAGAGAAAGGGAGGAAGTGAGCTGAAGCAAATATGCAAAATATTAACATTTCTTTAATCTATATGGTGAGTACTTGGGTGTTATTTTTTAAATGAAATTCTATAAACTTATGTTTAAAATATATAATAGAATAAAAAGAAGTGGAGCATCAGTATCATATGTTGACTCATTTTATAGGATTCAATTGTTAATTATTCTCAAGTCTTATTGTGGCATTATCCATTCTAAAATTATTTCTTGGGATTTCTTTTACAATAAGACTTACATGACTAGAAGTGAATTGTGTTTCTGCATTGCTCATTATGTTTTGGAGCAGAGATAACAATAAGCACCCATCAAATCATTGCAACTCTAATATGGTAAAATTAGAGATGACTGAAAATGCCAAGTAATAGATAAGCAATTTAAATGACAGGAAATGTATACTAAAATTACTACTTTCCATCTCCATTTTCTGAGCAATGTTGTTTGGCTTATGATTGGGGTTGTATTAATTTTTCTGCTTGCTTCTTAAATAATCTCTATTTTCTTAATGTTTATCTTTGAAAAGTCAAAAAAATCATTGTTAATTTACTTCCATTGCTGTCAGTCCACCAAACAGCTTGATTGGAAAACTCAGTAAGTGACATGGAAGGAAAAAGAAATTGAGACGCATATTAGAAGCACTATGCTGTCTTTTAGATTAGTAATTATATGATAATCAACTTGAAAAGTTGAGAGTCAGAGAAAAAGTACATTAAAATGAAAAAGAAAACAGAAATGTCTCCAAATCTTTCTCAGTAATAGAGAGATCGATTTTAAAAGGCATTTTCCGGTGGGGTCAGACTAGATCATCTAACATAAAATGACTCACAGCGTAGTTTCTGTACTGCACAGCTGTAGAACCATGAGAGAGCACTTTTATTCCCTAGGCAAAGTCAGTCTATCAGAAGCTTTCAAACCTGATGTTTAGGATGAATCCCATGTTGAAAGTGGAAGGAACCCTTAAAGATAATTTAATTTAACCATTTTACTGTAGTGTTGAGGAAACTGAGGTTCCCTAGAGTCAAGGGTCTTGATTGAAGTAATAAAGGGAGTTGAAAGCAGAGCCAAGAGTAAAACTCATCTATAATCTATAATCAACCTTTTTTTTTCTTTTTTCTTTTTAAAGCCTTCTCCAGTTATTAGATGTTGCCATTAAATAGTTCTTCCTTACTTTAATTCTCAGTGGGATTTCTATGAAGCTTACTTTCGGGTTCTGGATGCAACCTGAGTCTAGTGCTAACCAGCTGACTTTGTGTATGAGGTCACAACATTATTTAGTGCAGGTGTCTTTGAAGGTGCTCAGATTCTAGGCCAACTGCCAAATTGCCTGGACAAGGCACTGAAAACCACCCTATTGGTTTTGGAGACCTGCTCAAATTTGTGTCACCTCATTCTTAAAAAAGTCACTAGAACATCTGATGTTTGAAAAACTCAGTGAAGTGTGGTGAAGAGCAAACATCTCTTTTAAGCTGATCGCTAACTATTTCCATCCTCTTGTTCTCATTCCTTTCTCTCTTCACTCTGAAATAATATTAAAAACTGCCAGTTGACTGCTTTGACCATAAAAAGGAGTCACAGAAACAGGTTTCTAAATCAGTCTAGACACATTTTCTTAATGCCTCCCATATTCAGGCAGTGTGCTAACTATATGCAAAAGTATCATGAATCCAGGATATTTGGGACAGTGCAGGTCTTCTCCCAGGCTACTTTGACTTTGAATCCATTGCTGATGACCCTTGTCTGTTGTGGACAGATAGTACCTTCTTTCGTTTCTAATCATCTGCCATACTTGAAGACAGTGATCCAGTGTACTTAGAGTTACTGCAAATTTATGTAAATAAGCCCAGATCATATTGACCAAGGGGGACTTCTGTCTAGTGGTTATGTAGAGTCTTTCATGGAATCAAATTCAGAGCCCTGACAAATCTCAGACTTCTACTCCCACCATTAGCATCACTGCAACAACGCCTGCTGTCCTTTAAGGATACTCCTCGGCTCCACACTAAGAGATAGCTCACAGGATGGAGAAATCAATAAAGAGGTGGGAGAGTAAGGGAAGGAGAACACCTACCAGTTCTGTAAATCAAGCACAGGAAGTAAGGGGGTTATTTCTTATTGTACTCGTCTTCTTGTTTATCAGAAACCATAAAAGAATTTTTACCTTTGTTGAAAGCATCAGTTAAGCAACTGTTATAAAATTGGACCCATCTATATTTAAAAACTGTAAAATAAGCACAATTTTGCCTATTGTGTTTTTATTTTAAACAAAATGGGGTAGGAGAGTTACTAGTGCTGAACAAGGAGAGGATTTTCATCTGAAATGAACTAGATCATAGAAGCAAGAGCTCAGAACCAACTATTACCACTCGGATATTCATTCAGCAAATATTTAGGGCCTATTGGTGAAGCTATTTTAAAAATAGAATTTGATGAAACATGAATTATATTTTATTTAAACTTTTGCATCTAAAATATTACTGATAAAGCTGTTAAGTTTCTTACTACATATTCTGTTTAATAAATATTAAATAGAAAAAAATACGTATTTTAGAAAATCATTTATTTCCATATGGACCTGAGACTTAATTAAAGAACATCAAAATGTACTGAGAAATATTCTACCAAGTTCTTTGATCTCAAGTGGATATAGTAATTACCTTTAAAAAATTAAATACAGTATCAGAATAAGTGGGATTCTGAATAAAAGGTAAAAATATCTCAGAAGCCTTATGAATTTGGCATTCAAATCAAGAATGATACTTCAAAAATTAGAAAAAGACACACATGATGGTTCTTCCACACAAAATTGAGCAATGTTTGTTACTCATAAAAGGTTGTTTGTTTGTTTGCTTAACTTTCTGCAAAATCTGCAGAATAGGATCTGACTTTATAATGAATCTAATAGAGGAACATAACACACACAGTTCAAGGCCTTGTACCTTTCAGAGTTGAATGTCAATTTGCTCATTCTAACTCTTTTGCTATTGGAATAGTCAGAAAGGAAGTGTGTTGTGGGAGACTCTGGGGATGCTGTGGATTGAATGTCCCCCTAAAACTCACTGAAATTTGATCTACATTGGAACAGTGTTAAGAGGGTGGGAAATCCTGTTACAGTAATCGAAACATGGGTCCTTTAAGAGATTGTTAGATTGTGAGGACAGTGCCCTCATGAATGGATTAATCCATTGATGGCCTAATGGGAGGTAATGGGCATGGTTCTGATGGCTTTAAAAGGAGAGAAAATGAGGAGGTTAGCTCGCTCTTGCTACTATGTCATTCTTCATGTTAAACCCTGGGTCGCTGTAGAGTCACCACCAAGAATGGGGCCCTCACCAGATGTGTTCCTTGGACTTTGGACTTCCCAGACTTTGAAAATATGAGAAATAAATTTTAATTTCTCTATAAATTACCCAGTTTGAAGTATTCTGTTAGAAGCAACAGAAACAAACTAATACAGGAGAATCAGAATGAGGTAGGGAAAGGATAATATTCAGGCTAACGGACATACTATACTGCTTAAAATTATCATATTCCTTAGAAGAGCTAAGCCTAGGCATTCACCTTTGACAATAATCTCTCTTAATCAAGTAACAAGTCACCTTCCTTCCAGAGAAGTCAGAGCTTAATCAACCAAAATAATCAGATTGAAGAGCAGGGAGGGTAATAAGGAAGGAGTGCAGGCAGTGCAGTATGTAATTGCTTTGCCACCATCTAGCTGTGTGACCACAGCAAAGTTCCTCTTCCTGTTCCTTTCTAAGCCTCAGTTTCCCATCTGTAATATGATGATTATAATAGTACTAATTTTGAAATAGTTGTGAGGATCAAAGGACAAAACAAGCAGAACACTTAGCACAGTGTTAAGAAGAAACAGATTCTTTATAAGATGGAATTGTATTACGTTAGGAGTCCAAGGTCAAAGTAAAGGCTACAGAGAACAGAATCACTCTGCTTTAGCAAGTAGGAGGAATTTAGCTTTCTGCTCCTTAAAAGAAGAGGCAGAGAGATGTCAAATTAGAAAAAGCAAGAAAGCAAGAGAGAGAAGCTGCCCAATGCAAAAAACAGAAACACTGACAAATAAAGGAAATAGATAAATGCAAATAATAAAAAGTGCTCTGAGAAAAATATAAAGTGCTAGAGAGAGATGGAAGGTGGGGACTTTATCAAGGACAGCCAGGGAAGTGTGCAAAACCCTAAATGCAAGATGAAGTTAATCATTCAGAAATATGAAGAAGGTTTCCAGCAAAGAAAGTATAGTGTGTATAAAATGTGCTCAGCATGATAAAACAGAAAGAAATAGTAATCATGGAAACCAGAGAATGAAGGCTGGTAATAGATTAGGCCAGAGTCAGATTATGTAGGGTCTTTAAGGTCTTGTCAGATCTCAGTAAAGCTTTAGATTTTATTCTCTAAGACTAAGAACATCACTGGATTCTTTATCAGAGTTTGATATAATCTATATTTTTTAAATGAATATTCTGGCAGCTCTGTGACATATAGTCTTTTTTTTTTTTTTTTAAGGATTACTTGAGTGGTTTTCTTCCCTTTTGGTTTTTCTTTTTCTTATAGCAATTTTAGTTTTCAAAGAAATTGAGCAGAAAATACATATCCCATACTCTTCCCCCACACACGTACACAGTTTCTCCTATTATTAACATATTACATTAGAGTGGTATATTTGTTACAATTATGAATCAATATTGATTTATTATCATTAATTTAATTTCACATTAGGGATCCCTCTTTGCATTGTACAGTTCTATGGGTTTTACCAAATGCACAAAGTCATGTATCCACCATTACAGTATCATACAGAATAGTTTTACTGCCCTGATAATCCTCTGTGCTTCATTTATTCATCCCTTCTCTCTCTGTCCTTCCTTCCCACATTCCTTGAAACCCTGGCAAACACTGATTTTTTTTTCATTGCCTCAAACATTTATTATTTATTTGTGTCAGAAACATTCAAAATCCTCTCTTCTAGCTAATTAAAACTATTCAATAAATTGTTGTTAATTATAGTCACCCTACAATGTTATAGAACATATAATCTTAAACAGTAGAAGAAGAAGACCATTTTAATGGCTTCAGGAGTTCATGGAACAAACAGCTCCTGGTTGAGATGGAGATGTAGAAATGATGAAAGATTATCAGTCAGATGTCAGAGGTGGAGTAGACAGGACAAAAAGGTGAGGAAAAGTGAGAAATCGTTCATGATGCTATGTTTTTGGCCTCAGAAACCAAATGGGGGAGTATTTGGAAATAAGCAAGTTGGGAAAGAATAATGTAGGAAAAATGGTAAATAATTATATCTTAAGACATGAAATTTGAGATGCTAATTTGTCATCAAAGAGGAGATGTTGATTGGAAAACTGGGTTAAGGAGACTGGAGTTCAGGGTAAAGTTTTAACTGGAAATATAAATTTGGAAGTTTTCAAGTATGTTGAATTTAATGCTATGGGAATTTATCAGATTCCCCAGGAACAAAATACAGTTAGAGAACGGTAGAGTAAGAGTGAACTTTCAGTGTTAGTATATTTAGAGCTCTGGAAAAGGAGAAGGAGACAGCAGATTAGACCAAGAAGAGAACATATGGGGTCCTGGAACCCCAATAAAGAAGTCAAGTTTCAAGTGAAGCTTCAAGAAGGAGGAAGCATTTGTGTTTGTCAACTGATGCTAAAAGAGGAAGTTATGATGAGGACAGAAAATTGAATATTGGATTTGCCAAGATGGAGTCATTGAGATCTTTACATGAATGAATTCAGTGGTGCAGTGTCTATGACAGCCTGAATGAAGTAAGGTTAAGGGGAGAATGGGTAATGCAGATGTGTAGATGGATTTTCATAGACCTGCTTATTTAAACAAAAATGTATGCAGTTCCTCCAAATATAAAACAAATAAAAAGGAGTTCCTTTAGTGGAAGTAGGTGGGTGGTGTCAGGGAAAGAGCCCCCGCCTTTTACTTTCTCATTACACTTGCAAACACACTGAGGCACTCTCATGCAACACACTGTCTGCAGGGAATATACTTTGAAAATCACTGGTCTACAAAACACTTGCCACATCTTTGTGGTTAGTAATCTCCAACATTGATTCCATGGCTTCCTCAACAGTGCATGTTCTCTTAACGGAGCTGAGGTTTAATGTGACAGAGCAGATAATGTTCCTGTCTTTGAATTTTTCAAAATTTTAATTGAATCATAGTAAGAAATTAAAAGATGGCTCTTTTTGCATGACGAAAGAGGTTTGAGGTCGTAATCAATGTATTCAAATCATTCTAGGAGACTAATTCGATCTATAAACTTTTTCCAAAAATGGATATAAACATTCAATATGGATTTTTACCAAAGGTTCTCAGGGATGTCTATGGCCACATCAGATGAATTTAGCCAATCATGCACAGTGAAAGACTCAAAAGACTCTATTTTTAATCCTTTTTAGTATCAGAATCCATTCTGGACATAGCTGTTAGTTAATGGTTCTTTGTGAACTCTTCCCAGACATGCTGCCTGCATCGTAGCCAAGACAATGTGATATCTATCTCATTAAATAGCAAAAATGTTCTTCCATACATGGGATTAACTCATTCAAATGAATTGTGAATCTTCCAGTAATTTTTCTTGGATGTTTTCTTCACATCTAGTTTTAAACGACTAGGATCCATTGCAATTAGTCTCACCTTTCATTCAACCATAAAACACAATGACATAAGAGTACATTTATTGAAAAGGAGATATGGCAGTGCACAACACAATTCAGGAACTGCAGTGATACATGCTGGGCCTTCAGAATTCAACAGAGTTCTTCCATAGCTTTAGACAGTGGTTGATGGCACTCTGTAAAGGGTTCTCAAAAAAGGCTAATGACAACAAGTGACAAAAGCTTAATCATGGAGGTAGTTGTAGAACTTCCTTCCTTTTTTCTTTTTTTGATTTTATGGACAATACTTGTTCAATGTAAAGATATCTTCTTTTATAAAGAACAGATAAAGATACAGAATAAAATTAAATCTTCTATCATCATAACTTAAAAATACATGTTTATCTACCTTCTTTGTCTATCTCTGAGAGATAGACAGAGAGCAAATTATAACATACATATAAAGGAGAAGGTGGGACTAATTAGCCTGGTAATATTCTTTTTAGGGGAAGCATTGTTCATTGTTGTGGAAAACTCCTCCTTGCCTGTGAAAGACTAGGGGCTCAGTCTAGATGGGTACTGTTTAGTAAACATAGATAAATGGCTATACAGAAAGAAGAAGCTGTACTTTTGGCATTGTTTCTGTCAATTGAAGAAGCTGACTAGAGTGGAAAGAGGAAATAGAATGGTCTATTTGACTCAAGAATTAAAGGGTCCATTGTTAGAACTGTATTTCAATAGAATTGTCTTTTTTGTATTTTTTTATTATTCACTAAAAAACTTAATACTGAGAAAGAATTCACAAATCAGACCATTAAAGACACTTAAAAACTTTTTTTTTTAGATACACTGCTTTAAGGACAGATGATCTTGAATAACAGCACTGAAGAATAGAGCCCAGAATATAACAGGAAAGATGTTCCGTATGGAAGAGATTGCGCACTAAATTTCTAGGAATCACAGAGCTTTTACATTTGAAATAGTTTCTTTCCTGAGCTGTAATTACTTTTCATCACTCTCAAATATTTGATTAAAAACTAATTATGCATAAAATCTCAAAGTTAATTCTCTTTAGAGGAGAGAAGGAAAGGATGATAATACCAAAGTGACTGTCAGCAAATGAGGAGAAGCCTGAGGGATCAGGCAGAGACATGGAGAGAGAAGGTGGCCCAGAGTGATTTGGACACAATCATGAGGTAAATATGGTTATCCAAGATGTGCTAGAGAAAGGGCAGCCTTGGAGAGGTAAGCAGCAAGAGCCTAGCTCCGGCTGTTGTAGGGGAAGATGGTCTCAAGAGAAGCATGACTCCAGAAGGATAGAGAACTTTTGGGTAACCAGGAAGGAGATAGTTTAACGATCAATCTTTCTACCTGTTATCTATTTACGTAAAAGAGACCATATAACATATTGCAGCTTGCTTTTTTCTTTAAATGCATATTGGGAGACTTCTCATTTTTAGTAAATATATGTCCATAGCATCATCATTTTTAATCACTGTCACCTCAATGTGTAAATATACTATAATTTTCTTTATCCTTTATATATTTAGGCTGTTTCCTTTTTTTCTTTTACTGTTTATAAGTAAGTGTCCAATGCCTCAAATATTTGTTGAATTAATACATTAAGTGATACAATAAAATTATTTAAATTAATTTTTGTACATTCATTCAATTATTTTCTTAGGATAAGTCATTTGAGATGGAAAGTTTAGTCAAGCAGTATGCATACTTCTTAATAGCACCAATTACAACAAATAAAAACTCCTTTATCAATTTGTTCTAAGTTTTAATCTGCAGTGGACAATTGAATGGAGTAGATTATTTTAATTAGGAGATAATAAAACATTCATAGCATCTGGGATAAGCTCTGTAAACCCGATGTAGGTGTTTTGCCTAAAAATTTTTTATCTCAGCTATGTATTTAAAGTAAAATGTAAGTTGCTCTTCTTACTTTACACTGTTACAAATAAGGGTCTGAAGTAGATTTATCTTTGCTTGTATTTTTGGGTATAAAATATAAGCCTGATGCCTCCTAAATTGACAAGAAGTTAAAAGTGAAATTAATCTCCATAAAAATGTTAACAGATTTTGTTTCAAGGTGGAAAGCTGTTCTAGACCTACTAACCAACTGCTGTTCTAAAAGTTCCTTTCACTGAACTTTTGAGTTTGCCCTATTCTTTTCTTAAAGCCAATATTTTGCTTGGGTATATACTTAGTAACCATTTCAGAAACAGTGAATATCAAGTAAAGTTTCTGAGTACTGTGCGTAGTTTAGCTGGGTATATATAACTGAGGGTTCAAAATAACTTTTCCTCAGAACTTTAAGTGTTGCTTTATTGTCTTCTACCATTAAGATATTGACAATGAGAAGTCCAATGCCATTATGATACTTCTTTCTTTGCAGAGGATTCCTCCCCCCCCCCATTAGAAACTTTAAGGATCTTCTTATATTTAGTAAAATTTTATGAGGCTTCACTTCACTGGGAGATCTGTCCTTATTCGTACTAGTGATACTTAATAGCATGAATCTGAAGACTGTATTTTTCTTCAGTTTTGCTTACTATCCACCTATTTTTCTTTTATTTTGATGTTTAATTCCTTTCTAGTACCTCTTTTTTGTTGTGAATTTCCTACTTGTTGAATATTATGTCTCCTGTGTTGATCCTCAGTGTCTCTTAAATGTTTAACCAATTTTTTCTCTCCTTAACTATTTGTCTGAGCTGTCTCCTCAGTTTCATTTTCCTGCCCTTTGGATGTTTTTTGCCAACTGTCACAGTTTATTTCAAAAAACACCTTGCCCATGGATTTATACAGAGCTTCAGTTATTGTCATATGACTGCAATATTTTGTCACATATTTCTATAAATACTACTTAGATTTATTTTTTAAAACATTTCTGAATTATCTCTCCAATAAATATCCACTGAATGTTACTCATAGCTTTGTGTGTGTAGATCCACTGGAGCAGGTTAGCAAGCTGCCCTTCTTCGTGAGAAAATGGAAGAGGAGAGTTTTTGATCTGGAGCATGAGCATCGCTAGCGTCCACAATGGAAACCCACCTATCCTAAAGAGAAGTTTATCAGCTGGATCTTTCCTAGATGACACATTTGTTAAATCAGATTCATGACTATACCCCAGTGATCCTGATTCCTGATGCTCTTCTCTTTATACTTTTGGCTGAGTGACCCAGCAGATATAATCATGGCCAATTCATTTTTTATCATAAAATTTTAAATATTTCACACAAGGCACTGGCCCTTTGTGGGTTACCATAGTCTTTGGCGCATAATATAAGTCATATAAAATTATATCATTTTTGAGAGTATGAGTCATTTACAATAATACATTTTTTTACATTTATAGAAGTTTTCATGCATGCAAATAGTTTATATAAGACATCTTAATTGAGTAAGCTCTACTGTGCCAAGAATGTTGAGTTTTCCTTGAAACGTCAATGCTTTAAAGTCTAAGGAAAATATTCTATAGCTCCAATGCAGCTGTTTTCAGGGAGAGTTATAGTTAGTAGTTTATGGTTGCTGTAGTATTCCAGTTAATACCATATCAGTGAGGTTTAAGTACTGTCAGAAACACAAAAGTCGCTGTATTTAATATATTCACAAGGCATTTCTGCTTTGGTAGTTAAGGCCAAGTCAGAGTTTACAGCTAGTGAAACTCAGATCTCCTACACTTTCAAAAGCACCTCTCTAGGGAGGGGAGGGACATAATATCTGACCTACCCTGGGGTCATCTAACTTAAATTGTCAGAGAGGAGCCAGGAGATGCCTGTCTTCTGGAATCCTAGGCAAGTTCTACCATGCCAGAACCTTCTTGAATAGCCAAAGGATTTTCAGAAGAAATTTGAAAATATTGATTTCTACTTTAAGTAGCACATAAAAGGACTAAAAAAAAAAAATACATATTCTCTTTGCAACAGTTGATTTTTTTCAGGATGGGCAATTACAGAGAAATTTATCCCCATACTTTAGCCACACTGCTATTCTTTCATAAGGGCATCTAAGTTTCCTTGAAGAATAATCAAAAGTCTGCTTCCTCACAGACAGAAGTTCCATAATGCTGCTGAAAAATGTACCAACTAAGGAATTGTCAAGCATATTCTGTGGAGGTCATCAATTTTTGTAATCAGTTGGCAAAGCAGGAAGGCCCACAACAACAGTGATTTAGAATGTTGTGGTATTCTGGCTTCTCTGGTGGTGACTAAAGTGTGAGCCTCACTTTTTTTCATTGTTAGTTTCTTTGGAAGATTGTGTTTCATAAGAGGAGAGAATACATCTTAATAAACACAGGGTAGTACACTGGATGGTAGATTATGTTGAATACCTCAGTGGATTTTAAGGTAAGAAATATAAAATTAAGAGCAAAGATGCAGACATTTTTAGAAGAATAGTGGATGGGAGAAAACAGAGTGCAACATGGAAAACATTTTTTAAATGACTGAGAATTGATCAGGAAAACATTGTTCAGGCAGGAAATTAAAGGACTGAAAGAGTTAATCTGTGATTGAACAATATCGGCATGCCTATATGGACCACCCTGGAGGCAAAAACGTGCTCTAATTGGCTATTGTGAATATACTTTAATATACAAGTACGTGTAGATGCCAAATGTACTAAGTTGAGTGTCATTGAAAAAGCTACATGTTTGCTGATATGCTGAATCCATGTCAGCAACAGTGCAGGCACAGCCACAGATAAAATGACAGGGCCTTGGATGCTGAGGTAGTTTCAAAATTTAGGGAAAAGTTGTGTGACATCAATTTCTGAAACCTCCAATTAGAAGTAATAAGTTCATCCTTCTGTGCTTTCTGTAATGCCATGTGTTGTGTGGTGGCTAGGTTAAGTTCAATAATACTTTGCCAAGAATGACTCAGTGCCTAGGTTCAGGGGAATTTTAATTTGAATGCAATGACTAATATTGTACACAGTCTTTCAAGAGAACACATCCCATTTGGTAAATAAAATAAAAACATCTTGCTCTACTTTGAGACAAAAGCGATAACATTTTGCTAAGTGGTAAAGACAGTAAATATTAAGAGCTTAATAACAATAACTAATAATATTTAGAAAGGCAATTATAATTGAATTTATCAGTGTAGAAGAACTTAACTCTGCATTTATTTATATACTTAACTCCATGCCTTTTATGATTAAAAAAGTGTATTTAGTATCAGGTCACTTGGACAGCCAATACAATTTAAATTTTAAATTAGGCAGCCTTAGATCACTCTTAGAAAATAACATATGTTTATTATGCTATTGTTAAATTAATCCCTAATCCCATTTCTATGCCACCCACAGAGACATTCTATAGTAAAATTCTGGGCCAAATTCTGATGGTAGAAGCTATTGCTTTATTTTATTTTATTCTTTTTATTTGAGACAAAACTTATATATTACATAGAAAAACAGGAAGCTAACTCAAGTTATTTAAGGAGCGAAAATAATAATAATAGCAATAGTAAACGGTTCAGAGAATAACTTCTGTTTTTTTCCCTAGCCTAAAAAGTGTCAATTGGCAAGTAGTTTTCGATTACAAATGCAAACGAAAAAGTGCTCATCAGTAAGACATAGCCCATGAGTCACATCTTGGTCCCTGATCACCCCTGAGCAGCCTCAGGACCTGAATCACCAGAAGTGCTTGATACACTTCCCAATGAAACTGAACCCTCTCAACAGAAACACAGGCCCTCACTCAACCTGCTCCCCGTGTATTTCTCCTCCCCCACCCTGTTCTCCCTCACCCTGCTCCCCCCTTATTTATTTATTTATTTATTTTTAGCTCATTCCTTACTGAGTAATCTTTTATCTATCTTTTGGTTTACACTCTTTTTTTTTTTTTTTTTTTTTTCGTGACCGGCACTCAGCCAGTGAATGCACCGGTCAGTCCTATATAGGATCCGAACCCGCGGCGGGAGCGTCGCCGCGCTGCCAGCGCAGCACTCTACCAAGTGCGCCACGGGCTCGGCCCGGTTTACACTCTTTAAATCCTGTTTGGATAGTCAAATGTAAATGCTAGACTGCTAAAAAGCCTATTTTTTAAGGTAAGGAAAAATTATACACAGAAATGAACAATATGAAGTCACCTTTTCAATGGGAACTTTGAAAGGCATGTTGATATTTCAACGAGCCGAGTTTATCTTATCAAGCCCTGAATGCCTAAAGGAAAAAAATGAAACAATCTCTATGTTCTTTCCAAACTTGCACTTTCCCCTGACAGACAGACTCTCACCGTTACCCTTTGTATGAGTTTGCTAGGGCTGCCATGGCAAAATAGCACAGACTGGTGGCTTAAACGACAGCCATTTATCTTCTCACAGTTCTGGAGGCTAGAAGTCTGAGATCAATGTGTTGGCAGGTTTGGTTTCCTATGAGGTCTCTCTCTTTGGCTTGCAGATGGCTGCCTTCTCGCTGTATTCTAACGTGGTCATCCCTCTGTCTTTGTGGTCTGTGTCTTAATCTCCCCATTTTAACTTAATTACCTCTTTAAAGGGCCTATCTCCAAATGCAGTCACATTCTAAAATACTGGGGGTTAGGGTTTCAGCATATGAGGTAGGTGGGGCGGGGGGAAAGGACACAACTCAGCTAATAACAACCTCCAACAGCATTTTTATATTTATTATCTTTGATGATCAATTTCTCATTATTATGTCATGGAAAATTGCTACCCCTGCTCTACTGTTTAAAAGAAAGCTACACATTTTTTTTTTTAATGATAAAATATCTTTTGTTTTGTCAATGGATATTTTGTTTAAGAAATATTAGAAATATTGCCCTTTTTTGTTTGCATTATAATTTAATTCAGGTCCTGATCAATATCTCTTTAATAATGTAATAAAACTAAAGTCTAAACTTTAAATCTTAAGATGCTGTTTGCATTAACTATCTAATATTTTCAAACTAACAATTGCCTTCTTTATTCTGTAGACTACCTTCTGAGGTTTTTCTTGCTAATTTTTTTATATGATATATTTGGCTATAATATAAAATGAAAGAGAATTTCAAAAGAAAGCATAGAAGGGAGAGAAAGGAAATGGTAGTCTCCAATCAAAGTGGAAGCAGGAGGAAGAAAGATGAAGAATATAGCCAGAAATGACAAAGAAAGCACAGTAAGATGGATTGTGGAATTCATCTGGGGTTTGCTGGAAGGCAATGGAATGGCAGGCTCAGGGCCAGGTGCCCACAGCTCTGTGCAACACACTGGGCATTGCTAACTTTAAGCAGATTGATGATTGTGACCCTTCAGCATAATGGCAGTGAGTTTAATTTTTTAAAAATCAACAACAGGTTAAATATTAATTTCATCTAAGGTGGTTTTCTGTTGGTGTGGCCATTTTTATGAAACTATGGTCCCACATTGTCTTGCTCACATCCATCACACAAATATGCATAAATTAAAAACATATCCAATCTTAGCACTAAGTGTGCTTTTCTCTTTTTTTCCTGAGCAAAAATTAACATAGAACTACTCTAACAGGGAATGTTGTCCAGGGCATAGCCAAAAAACAAGAATCTGGTTTCACTAGTTAGAGTTGTCGCTAGAAGAATGGAATATGCAAGGAGTGAAAGATGTCTTCAAGAAATGTTTATTAGCTCTGCATGGATGAACATTTTTAAAATGGTATACTAATGTTGTCAGTGTCTACAAAGTATGTGGTCTTTACCTATATCGTTGCTATTTGGTTTTCAGCACTAATTATTTTGCTTGCTAAGAATGCTAGGATTAAAACAAGGAAACAAACAAAAAAATGCTAAAGCACAGAGATTTGTTCACAAAGGCACCATGCCTTAACATGTAAGTCTACCCATGACCTTATTACTAAAATCAGAGAATAAGTTAAGAATAAGGATTCTGAGAAACTACAAAGATCAGCTTAAAGAGCAGAAAAATAAGACTGGAAACCAATCATTTGATTACTCTTAGCAGAAAGAAAAAAGAAAAAAAACAATTATTGCAGTTTGCTTTATGTTTGTGTATTTCCAAAAGCAGAGTGAACTTCATTCTTGTGTACACGAATGGGTATTTTTGTCTTAGCGGTAGTATTTGCGATAACACGCTCTTTCACAGTGCTCCATCTCTTTATTCATTTAATTTTACAAATTTACTCTTAAAATTGGCCCTGTTTTTTCTGTAAGCTAAGTTGATCTTTGTGAGGTTGATGAATGGTCATAAAGTGTAGGAATGTGTACATTGGCATCAGTTCCTAGAGTGTGTGTGTGCACGTGCATGTGTGTAAGACATTTAATTTTGCCCACAAAATAATATATGGTACTTTAAAATTAATTTTGCAGGTGTTTTGATTACAAATAGCTCAAGTAGAGCTTTCGTTTCCAATTTTCTTTGCATATTATCCCACCAAAGAAAACCACTGCCTTGAGTTTTCAGATGGATATCCATTTATTGCTAAGTTTGCTGTAGAGTTGTCTGATTCTATTTTGCCACCAATATGCTTTTCATGATAACTTTACTGTACAATTCACAATTGAGACTGGAAATTAGGGTGGCTTTCTGATTCCCCTTTTTGCCGTAATTAAATCTGCAGTGATTTAAATTTAAATCCCGTGGCCCTAAGCAAGACTGAATAAAGCAAAACAAGACAAAACTCATAATTGCTTATTTATCCTCCACTTTGCCCAAAGTACTAGGGGTGACAGTGAAGAGTATCATTTTTAAAAAAAAATTTTTTTAATTATTTTATTTTATTTTATTTATTTATTTATTTTTCTTAATTTTATTTTGTCGATATACAATGTGGTTGATTATTGCGGCCCATTCGAGAAACCCCCCTCCCTCCTCCCTCTCCCCCCTCCCACCCAACAATGTCCTTTCTGTTTGCTTGTCGTATCAACTTCAAGGAATTGTAGTTCTTATGTCTTCTTCCCCACCCCCCTGCCTGGTTTGTGTGTGTGTGTGTGTGTGTGTGTGTCTCTGTGTGTCTGTGTGTGTGTGTGTGTGTGTGTGTGTGAATTTATTTATTTATTTTTAGCTCCCACCAATAAGTGAGAACATGTGGTATTTCTCTTTCTGTGCCTGACTTGTTTCACTTAATATAATTCTCTCAAGGTCCATCCATGTTGTTACAAATGGCAGTATTTCATTTGTTTTTATAGCTGAGTAGTATTCCATTGTGTAGATATACCACATTTTCCATATCCACTCATCCGATGATGGACATTTGGGCTGGTTCCAACTCTTGGCTATTGTAAAGAGTGCTGCGATGAACATTGGGGAACAGGTATTCCTTTGACTTGATGATTTCCATTCCTCTGGGTATATTCCCAGCAGTGGGATAGCTGGGTCATATGGCAGATCTATCTGCAATTGTTTGAGGAACCTCCATACCATTTTCCATAGAGGCTGCACCATTTTGCAGTCCCACCAACAATGTATGAGAGTTCCTTTTTCTCCGCAACCTCGCCAGCATTTATTGTTCAGAGTCTTTTGGATTATAGCCATCCTAACTGGTGTGAGATGGTATCTCAGTGTAGTTTTGATTTGCATTTCCCAGATACTGAGCATTTTTTCTTATGTCTGTTGGCCATTTGTATATCTTCCTTAGAGAAATGCCTACTTAGCTCTTTTGCCCATTTTTTAATTGGGTTGCTTGTTTTTTTCTTGTAAAGTTGTTTGAGTTCCTTGTATATTCTGGATATTAATCCTTTGTCAGATGTATATTTTGCAAATATTTTCTCCCACTCTGTTGGTTGTCTTTTAACTCTGTTAATTGTTTCTTTTGCTGTGCAGAAGCTCTTTAGTTTGATATAATCCCATTTGTTTATTTTTCCTTTGGTTGCCCATGCTTTTGGGGTCGTATTCATGAAGTCTGTGTCCAGTCCTATTTCCTGAAGTGTCTCTCCTATGTTTTCTTTAAGAAGTTTTATTGTTTCAGGGTGTATATTTAATTCTTTAATCCATTTTGAGTTGACTTTAGTGTATCTAAAAGTATCTCAACATAATTAAAGCCATATATGATAAACCCACTGCCAATATCATCCTGAATGGGCAAAAGCTGAAAGCCTTTCCTTTAAGAACAGAAACCAGACAAGGATGCCCACTCTCACCACTCCTATTCAACATAGTGTTGGAAGTACTAGCCAGAGCAATCAGAGAAGAGAAGGAAATAAAGGGCATCCAGATTGGAAAAGATGAAGTCAAACTGTCCCTGTTTGCAAATGACATGATCCTATATATCGAACAGCCTAAAACCTCTACAAAAAAACTCTGGGAGGTGATAAATGATTTCAGCACAGTAGCAGGATACAAAATCAACACACAAAAATCAGTAGCATTTCTATTCTCCAATAGTGAACATGCAGAACGAGAAATCAAGAAAGCCTGTCTATTTACAATAGCCACCAAAAAAATAAAATACTTAGGAATTGAGTTAACCAAGGAGGTGAAAAATCTCTATAATGAGAACTACAAACCACTGCTGAGAGAAATTAGAGAGGATACAAGAAGATGGAAAGATATCCCATGCTCTTGGATTGGAAGAATCAACATAGTGAAAATGTCCATACTACCCATAGTGATATACAAATTCAATGCAATCCCCATCAAAATTCCAATGACATTTTTCTTAGAAATGGAAAGAACTATCCAGACATTTATATGGAATAATAAAAGACCACGCATAGCCAAAGCAACGCTGAGAAAAAAAAATAAAGCTGGAGGCATAACACTACCTGACTTTTAACTATACTACAAAGCTATAATAACCAAAACAGTATGGTACTGGCATAAAAACAGACACACTGATCAATGGAATAGAATAGAGAATCCAGAAATCAACCCACACACCTACAGCCATCTGATCTTTGACAAAGGCACCAAGCCTATACACTGGGGAAGAGACTGCCTCTTTAGCAAATGGTGCTGGGAGAACTGGACATCAATATGCAGGAGAATGAAGCTAGACCCATACCTTTCACCATACACTGAAGAGTATCATTTTTAATGCTCCCCAATGTTCCTGTCTTGGCCCAAAAAGCAGGGAAGGGCATTATTTAGAAATGGAAAGTGAACATCCCTGGTTTTTCTTAACTGCCCCCAGCCCTACCCCAGATGAATAAAAGAAGTAGTTTACCTGTCTCATTGGGAGAAGGAAATGAGCCCTCTCTGCTCTACCTGGAAGGGTCTTTTTCTGACAGCAGGGTGGTTCTCTGCTCTGGGCATGCCTTCCAGAGACACGACTGTAAGCTGTCTCACTCTATTCAACTACCAAGGTCTGCTGTGTATGAGGCAGGGATTCTCTGCATATGTGGCGGTTTGTGTGCTCTGCAGACACAAATTCTCCCTCAGGTGGTTATCCCTTGGTCTAGATGTAAGGACTGAGGAGTAGGATGGGGCACAGGAGGCACTGAAAGGCGGATTGTTTCCATACATCTAAGCCAGACTCTCCAGGCCAGTCTTATCAGAAATAAAGACAATAAATCTGATTACTGTACTAATTTTAAAATTTTGTTTGAAATTTTAGAGGGTAGAGATATGGAATATTTATCGCTCCTCAATACTCATACATCTAAACATCCATCAACAAGAGAAACTTAAAGTTCTCTGCATAACCTACAACGCCAGGTGAAGTTACATGAATATGGTAGGTTTCTGATAATGAATTAATTGGTTAAATTTATGTTGTAATCAGAAACACATTTAAACATTTTTATTGAATGGGGAATACCTAAGTATTATTTTGGTGATCTTTAAATTTATTTATAGACACCTGTGTAAGGTAGCGTTCATGACACTCCACTTTGGTCTTACCTGAAAGTTATGTAAATATAGAATCCATCTATTACCACTGCTACCACAATACTACATGACTTTGTTGCTGAGAAGACAACATAATATTTAGTTGTCTATGTTTTATCAAGAAGATGATCTGGAAAATAAATGTAGTTTATCTGGAGAACAAAAAATTAGAGAGTGTTTTAAAAACAAATTGGGACAATGCTCAGGATGGCGAGGCAATAGATAAGACTCAGTGTTAAAATTTGAGAACCAGTGGTCTGTAGTGTACATCAGGTACCTTAACAAAGGTCGTTACAAACTTGTTTTTAGTGGCACTTAAAAGTCACTATCAATGCTTTCAATAGCATAACAAAGTAGGAAGCATTCATTTGGAAGTCACTCTGACTTCCCTGCCTGTACCTTCTCCTCTTACCCTTTGTACTCTCTTCTCCTTATGCAGCTATGCATATGCCTATGTCCCCTTTGGTGCTTTGAAAGTTCTACATTGATAGGAATAATTCATTCACATGTGACCTTTGCCCTCTGAAGAATTCACTGCAAGGCCAAGCCAGAATTACCCTCCTACCTTCTACTGGACTTTGTCAGATTTCATATTTCTCTTCCGTGTCCTAGTTCCCCAGTTACTTAACTATTTTTTCCTCAGAACGCTTCTCAATTTTACTTACATGTTGTTCCTTATCTAAGGGTCAAATTTTGGAAACTACAACCTAACGCAATGGGCTATGTAAGTAGACTTCATGTAATTTATGAATAGCATCTAAATAAAAGAATGTCTCATTCTCATCCTGGTTTCAGACCTTTGTACTTCTCAGATCAGAGTTTTAAGGGGGGTATTAATCATATGAATGTTTTTCCTTTAAGATGTCCACTGGGTCAGAAAGTCTTTTATGTCCTTTCAAGTTTTCATCCTTACTTATGAAAAAAGAGAAAGATTTGAGTTAGAAGTGCTTGCCTTCTAACTAAATTATAGCAGCTAATGTCTTGGGAAATGTTCTGTCTTCCCTAATTGTGTCATTAGTAGTGGCTAGGCAACTTAGGTAGGAGTAAAGAGATTTGTATGAGTGAAAATAAATGAAAATTAATGTAAAACCAAATGAACATGGTGGAATTTTTAAGTACAGCATATCTTGAAAAATATTTGAAAGGTTGCTTAAGAAATTGTTACTACTGGACATCTGTGTCTGGTAATGGTGGCCTAGGTAATTCAGACCAAATCTCTGACTGAGAACAATTAGAAAAGCTAGATAAAATATTATTAGAATCTGCTTGGGTTTAGCAAAGATATAACAAGACAAAGCAGATTTAGAGACCAAGATCTGTAAGAAGTAGGAAACGCAGAAGATTGAGTCCAGCACTGAGGCTTGCTTTATCTCTAGGGACAACTGCCCAGTCTGGATTAGGTCACAGCTTTAACAGTCTTCTGGGGTGAAGGCAACAGAAACAGGATTCCAGAATTATAAAACAGTGGGGACCCTAGTCATTTCACCGGGTTTGAAGTTGGTGTCCTAAAAAAATAAACTCTAGAATTATGTATAAACAAAAGTAAATAGGTACTCCGAAGGAGTGAGACCCAGGTAATCAACTCAATGTACGTAATTTAATTAAAGACTGCTAGTGTTTCCACCTGCCTGCATGAAGCAAGCATTTGTCCTTTAAAAAAAAATAGACCTCAAATAAAATCTATAAATTTTTATATAAAATTTCTGATAATTATCCAAAAGTCAAAAGGAGATAAGACAATACAACTGCATACTTACAGAGAAAAAACTCAATAGAAAAAGACCCATAGGGTATATAGATGATAAAGTTATCAGATACAAATGTTAAAATAACCATGCTTGATATGTTCAAAAAATGAAAGACAAAACAAGTCATGCAACTGACCTACTTCTGCACATATGTTGGGAAAATACAGTCTTTTATCATTACAGCATGCCAGGGACACAAAGGATATTTGTTATATCACTCCTTCACTATCAATTCTAGACCCCTTGCCTTCAATTAGGATGTCTTCTAGACTCAGAGGTTTAACTGGTGGCAGGACACTGACAATTCTGTCCCCACTCTCCCTTTGGGACCTGAATTTTTAAATTAGCAGAGCCCAGATCTACATGCAGAAATACTTTCAAGTGCATCACTCTTGCGTCTAATCCTTGGTTCCCATCCCTCCTTCTTGTTGGGAACATGGTATCATAACCAAATTTCACGTATAGTACCAAGTCAAACTGTGAAATGTATCCTGGAGGTTGGGCTCAATTCTAGTAAAATATTACTTCCAAACTTTAGCTGCATCCTTTATTAATTCAATATCATCGACTTTTTGGCTAGTGGAGTGTTGTCTCCTAAAGAAATGGCACCGTTATCGGGATCTAGGCTATTCAGAGCTCTGAGAGTGTATGCATCCTTACATTTTTCGCCTTAGGTGCTGCCTGCTTCACACTAATCCCAGCCCTACTCAAGAATCTCAATAAATTATAACTTCAGATTACTTCTTTATTTTCTCACAAAGTAGATGATTAGATAAATCAACCCAAGCTCTGATCACTGGGAGGATGTTTCCTCACCACTGACTTTCAAAGCCACTCTTGAGAGGAGTTGTAGTACAGCTGCCACCCATTTTCAACTTGCACCCAGAATTGAGCAACTCGTCGGTAATCCAAGCTCAGGCTTTTTCTTTCTCTGCCAGCTCGTTGTGAGCAAGCCCTCAAACAATGCAGGTGTGAGCCGAGAGGGAAGCGCTAACACATCAGCAGTGGATGGCATGAGGGTCTGACTCCCCTTGTACAGCTTGCTTGTACTTTCTAACCCTGCTCATTCTCAATCCCAAACGTACCATTTTCATCTTTTAATAGATCATTGCTAAATCTGTTTGAATTTATGACTTGGTGAGTCTGACACAAGCCGGCTCACAGTGGGAAGTTTTGATCACATTGTCTCTTGGTGTCCCAAGTCAGACACTTTATATTTACAATGGTAAAGTAGCATGCCAAGAGTTATTTTCTAAAAGAGATATAATTATTTTAGGCAGATGACATGACCTTGCTCTGAAACCTAGAAGTCTGTGTTGTGATTGTCATACAAACCCCACACAGCTCCTTCTACCACCGATACCTTTAATAAAATAAAATCTACTATGTCTTATGGCTCAAGTGGCAGGGCTGCTTACAACGCAGCCTGGAACTGTTTCTGATCCTATTCTGCTCTGAGACCACATAAAACTAACAGCATGTTGTGTCTCCAAATGTATGGGGCAGAGCCATATTCCCAAGTGAGAAATATGCCACCTCTAGAACACAAAGAGGCCTACTAGGTATTGGGCTTCCTTCATATTGAATATAATCATTATCCTTTATTTGGGGCCACATTTCCTGACAGGTATCTAATTACTGGTCCTCTAAAATTTTTACTGATCTGAAATTTGATAAGGTTTATCTCCTACCCTCTGTCAGAACTGTGTAGGGTCTTGGATTTTACCCTACTTGCAAGTTAAGCAGTTTGCCTGCCAGAGTTTCATGGATGCTGATAGAAGATATGAGAATCCTTTTCTAAATTTTATTACTTACATTTTACTACTCACAGCAATAACAATAACCAGTACATCAGTATTTTATACTAGTTCTCCAAACTCCCATTCCTACAGGGTGACATGAATAGGGCAACATGCCACCTGCACATACAGTAATTTGCGTTTCAGGAGAAGAGCACTGGATGTAGGGAAGCCACATATTTTATAATGTAAGCATGTCTTGCCTTTGCTTTAGAGGGAGACACGATCTTTATCTTCCGAGGTTATTTTTTATATAAACATCATTGAAAATATAACGCAGAGAACAAAGGGCAATCAGTGCCTTGCTGGTAAAATATGCAGAAATGCAAGAAACCACTGGAGAATCATCTTCCAACAGTATTTCTAACCAAGCCTGCAACATGCTAGCTAATTCTTTCTCCTCTGGTCCAACTATCATGATATTATCAATCTAGTTGATTGATATAATGTTCTACACAAAGTTCATTCACTCTAGGTCTTTTGGGACTTTTTGGGCATAAGGGGGAATCATTAACATATACTGGGGAAGAATTTTTAATGTTTTTTCTATGTGAATGTGAAATGTTTCTGTTAGAAATACATTCTTTTCTGATAGGGATGAAAGGAAAAAAATATGTATTAGCTGAATTAATGGCCCTGTACCATATACCCAAGGCCGTGTTAATCTGTTCTAGCAAAGATAAAACATCTGGAATGGAAGCTACAATGGGGGTTACTAATTGGATAGTTTTGCTCCATGGGGAGCTTTGGTTGAAATCACCTTTCTGAGATGCCTCAAGTTGGCTTTATTGTCCTGTATCAGTTACTGGATGGGGCCACCTCAGGAAGGTGTGACCTAGTGTGAGGTGGCTCTACGTAGCTAAGGTAGTCCTAGAAGGAGCTGAAATCAAAAGGCTGCCTTTTGGCAGTACTCACTGCAGTTGGGGCAAAAAGTCCTTCAGTGAAGGAGGATCTGGATGGTATACCATAATATCTATCATGATGAAGAGCTAAAATACACAATCAAAAACTGGCATATAAGTCAGGAGGGAAGTAAACTGAGTTAAAGTATTCAGTGCTCTTTGTACTTTCCCAAAAGAGTTAATAGTACTGCTTTGTATTACACTTTTATTAGTTAGTAATATATACAGTATTTTAATGTTTAGAATAAGACTGAAAATAGTAAAAGAGTGAATAACTACAAAGCTAAGAGTGGGAAATTGATAGATTAGTAAAATTAATCCAAAGAGAGGCAATAATGGAGAGATAAATTGTGCTGAGTTTATAGCTAGGTAGCAAATGATAAAATGTTAGGTTTAAACCAAGTATAACATTATTTACATTAAATTTAACAAAATGAAAGAAAAGAATAGGCAAATTTACAATCATAATGAAAGATTTTATTACACTGATTGAATAAGCAGGAAAAAAATTCAGTGAAGTTATAAAAGATGTGAACACAAATTTTACAAGATCACAGACCACTGCATCTAACTGTAGAAACTCACATGGAACATTTTTCAAGCTCATATGGAGTAATTACCAAATACTGGGTCTTAAAGTAATTCTAAAATCTCAAAAAGTGTTGTAATCATCCAATTTATGCTGTTTGATTACGATGCAAATATCCTAAAAATTTGAAAAGGGAAATCACTATATTTTTAAATATTAAAGAAACATTTTTAATAACTCATGGATCAAAAAGAAGTTATAAAGGATATTAGAAAGTTTTTTTTTAAAATTGAGGCTTGTGTATATTTAAAACTGATGAAAATCCATGACTTAAGCATTATCACAGGAAGTTTGTGAAATAATTAAACCTGAAGAGAATAGAAAGAGGAAAAAAAGGAACCAAACTTAATGAAACAGCTTTTTTTCTTAAAGCTTCCTTTTCTCTCTGAGATTGTCCATGTCTATCTCCATTACATCCAAATTTTCCTGTAAGTTATTTAATACATAAAATAGTTGATTTTAAGTTATTGGAGTGTTTGGGTCATCTGTGTGTCTGCTATTTTCCTCTTGATTGTAGGCCACATTTTCATGCTTTTTTCCAATTCTCATATTTTTTATTATATTCCAGATAATTTATACAACACAGAGGACAGTGAACTCTAGTGAATTTCTGTTAAGATTTGTTTTATCTTTCCACGATAGTGCAACCAAGCCCTTTTCTCTGTCTGTTGGTTAGGATGGAGACGATGACTCAGTTTCTTCCAAAAGTCAAGTTGATATAAGGCTGAGTTGTATCTGTGATTAAGTTGAGTTCATCTCCGATTTTCCACGTTACTAATGCTAAAGGGCAGTACTTTTTATTTTACCTTGTTGGCATTTGAGGTGGGAGGATATTGGGCCAAAGTTTCAGCTAGGTTTATTTCAATCCTAGCAGGGTTTCTGGATATGAGCATTATGCAAATGTGGGAGACCACAAGTTGTTCTCTCAGCTTTCAGGACTTCCTCCACTGGTGTTTTCTCAGAAAAATATATCAGAGTTTGAGGGGAGAAAACAATTTAGGGACTGAAAAATGTACTTTAAAAAAAAATTATGATTACACAGTGTAAAGATTTTTTGTGGCCCTTTTTACATTTGTGGCTCCTCCAAATTCCAATTCATCTGTTAGTTCACCACATTCTCATTTGGTTTCTCCTTGGTCCTTCCAAGTCTTTCCACTGATAGCAAATGCGTTGCTCTGACCACCTGCATTGAGACTGGGCACTTGAGCCTCCATATGAATATGCTTTTGCTCTGGGCTTACCTGACACAGGTGCTTACCTCTCTGGTACTGAGTTTGTCATCACTCATTGATAGTCCTATAGAAAACTGTAATTTTTATTTTATTTATTATTATTTTCTTATTGTACCATCGGAGTAAAGGTTTTTCACATTTTATATTTCCTAATCATAGGTGAAAATTTATTTGATCAATTTGATTTTATGCTTAATTAAAAATTATTAAAAATAAGTTATTTTTATACAATTTGCAATATAAATAAATGAAGATGCTAGAAGACAGTGTGTAATCTATCACATTAAAAATAGATGTAAAGGGCTGGCCAGTTAGCTCAGTTGTTTAGATCACAGCCTTATAACAGCAAGGTTATGGGTTTGGATCCCCGTACCAGCCAGCCACCAAATATATATATATATATTTACAAAATTCCATCAATTTAACAAATCTGCATCCTTTAACAAACTAAAAACTTGTATACTCCCAGAAGTTAATAGTGACCTTTGACAGATTTTGTTATAGAAAAAAGTGTGCATTAATATTAATTAATAGTTGTATATGAATATATAAAGACCACAGATGATCAAATGAGAGGTAGGTCCATTGCAACCATTATACTAGTTTACATTTCCTTTATCTTATAATATTCAACTTACCTATAAATTCATAGTAAGAAATCTATTTAAATATTTAGTGCCCTTTTTTCCCTTTTTTAGTGATTCAATCAGAACATGCAGGAATCGTATAGTAATAAAAGAAGTAAATAAAAACTAGATTAAGTGTTTTCTAGTTAAGAAGAACACTTAAAATAACTAAATCTAAAATATACAGAAAACTACCAAAGACACTAGGAATATCTTTTCAGCCACTTGCTCCCTAGGGTCTATTAATATTGTATCACTCTTTGATTCTGGGAAAAGATGAATTTTATTTTAATCAATTCACACAAATTAATTCCATGCAAATTCAAGTAAATTTTGAAGAAATACTTAACTACAGTCCTAGAGTGAATGTCAATAGAAACTTCAATAAAACTGGGTATTACTTTTTTCTGTATCTATCCTAATAAGATGATTCATCAAAATAGTTCTAATAATAATAGTCCTGAAAAAATCTTGCTTTAAATGTCTGTTTTATAGATTAAGCACTCTAATTACTCATATTTAATATTTCCTCAAGTTTAAATGGATTACTTTTATTAATTATAATTATTTACAATTATTACACTATCATTAATTCATTAAACTTTCTATACAATCTACAGCAATGTATATGGAAGAGAAAATGTAGAAATCTTTTTTCTATACGATATTTGGTCTTTGAATAGATGATAAAATTATGTTATTATTTTTTATTATTGCTTAAGCTCATCCTTCTTTGTGCACGTTTTCTGAGATGAAAATAATAGGTCACTATGATCTGTTCCTACTCATTCTTCTGACACCAAACATGTGGAGTTTTTATTCTACACCAACCAATTCTCTAACATTGCAGACACTAACTGAGGGTACTAGTATTTAATTCAATTTCTGACACTACCCAGAGTTGGTACAGACTCCACAGGTTAAGGGCTCAGTCCCACAAGACTGCCCCCAACTTCAGATGCTTACTGCAATTCATGGACTTCCCCTACTTCTGACTGACTGGCTAAAAATCATAAATCGGGAGTTCCCATGACCCCCTTCAGGTATGATAATTTGCACTAACAGCTCATAAAACTCATGGAAACCTTTACTCACAATTACTGGTATATTATAAAGGATATTATAAAGGATTCAAATGAACAGTCAGATGTGAAGACATATGTAGTGTGAGGTCTAGAAAGGCCCTTAGCACAGGAGCTTCTGTCCCCGTGGAGTTGGGATATGCCACCCTCCAGGAGCATGAGCTCAGCAGCATCGAATAAGAAGGGTCCCCCTTTCTCTGCATCCTCACCAGCATTTGTTATTCTCTGTCTTCTTGACAATTGCCAGTCTAATTGGGGTGAAATGATATCTCAATGTGGTTTTGCTTTGTATTTCCCTGATGCTTAGCGATGTTCTCTAATCATGAGAAAGATCTTTTTTACAATCAATCTAATGTCACTTCCACCAATTAGTTCTCATGTTATTACATTATGATCAACTCAGGCAATTTTACATGAAGGTCTTGTAGGTGCAATAGGCAGTGAAAGTTTGCTCAGGGAATCATAAAGATAACTGGATATGAGGAAACCAAGGCCCTGGGCATGGTAATCTCTGGGAGATGAAGGCCTAGAACCAGCAAGAAACAAATTACCTGATTTTAATGTCTTTTATATCACTAGTCTTTTATATTGTTCAACAATACAAAAATTAACTCTTCAAGTCTTCTATTTTCTAGTATAAAATTAAAATATATATCTTTTTCAATTCTGGCTTTTTATGTTAGCATGGTGTAGTCTATTTCTGTTGCTTATGACAAAATACACGGAACTGGGTAATTTGTAAGAAAATGAAATTTATTGTTTACAGTATCAGAAGCTAGGAAATACAAAGTCCAGGTAACATATGTGGTGAGGGTCTTTGTGGTGGCGACAGTGATCTAGGAGTCTCACATGGCAGAAAATGATGGAGCAAAGAAAGGGACAGACTCTTCACTTTCCCCTTTTAAAGCCCTCAGAACCACGCTCCTCAGAATTATTGATCCATCCACTATGGCATGGTCCTAGAATCTAATATTCTCTTCAAGGCCTCATCTTTCAATTACCTTAATGGGATTTCCCACCCTCAACAGTTACAATGAAAATTAAACTTCTAATGTATGAACTTTGGGGACACCATTCAATCAATCTACAGAACATGGTATATTTTTCTCCATGCATTTACTTTTACTCTGTCTTTATATTTAAAGTGGTTTTCTTGTAGACAACATATAGTTTGGTAGTTTTTTAATTTTAATTTTATTGTGGTAAGAACACTTAACATGAGAGTATCTATCTTTTAATTGGAGTGTTTAGATCACTCACATTTAAGTAATTAGCAATGTAATTGCATTAATATCTACCATTTTTGTGACTGTTTTCTATTTGTTGTCCTTGCTCTTTGTTATTTTTCTACTGCTCTTTTTCAGCCTTCTCTGGTTTTAATTGAGCAGTTTATGATTTCATTTTGTTTCTTCTGTTAGCGTACCAATTATACTTTTAAAATGTATTTGATAGTTGCCCTAAAGTTTGAAATATTCACTTAAAACCAATCTAAATCCCCTTTCAAATAACACTTTTTGGGTAGTGCGGACTTTCTGGGTAGTTCAGTTACCTACGATGCTGCTGTCACTCATTTTACTTATCCAGAAGCTACAATCATCTAATACAAGAATAAGAGAAAGAAAAGATTTTATCTTCATTTGTTCCTTCTCTGACATTCTTCTTTTCTTTATGGAGATTTGAGTTTCTGACCTATATCTTTTCCTCCTCCTCTCTGAAGAAATTCTTTTTCCTTTTTATTGAAACATAATTGATTATTCATGTTTGTGGGGTATACAGTTAACTATCAGCACTTGTGTACAATATGTGATGATCAAATCAAGTTAATTAGCATGTTCATCATTTAAAAATGTAATCGTTCTTTTGAGCGCATTAACCAATTTCTCGCTAACCCCTCTCCCCTCCTTCTTAACTCTAGTAACTGAAGTTCTGTTCTCTCCTTATGAACGTTCAGTGTACTATTGCGATCCTTCCTTCCTTCCTTCCTTCCTTCCTTCCTTCCTTGCTTCCTTGTTTATTTTTTAGTTCTGACTTATGAGTGAGGACATGTGGCATTTCTCTTTCTGTGTCTGGCTTCTTTCACTTAACATAATTTTCTCAAAGTTCATACATGTTGCTGTGATGGCAGAATTTAATTTTTCTTATGGTATAGTAATGTTCCATTGTGTATATATACCACGTTTTTCTTATTCAGTTGTCCATTGATGGACTTTTAGGTTGATTCCATATCGTGGCTCTTGTAAATAGAGCTGCAATAAACATGGGAGTGCAGGTATCCCTTTGACATGATGATTTCCCTTAACTGAGTATATACCCAGCAGTGGGATTGCTGGATCATGTGACAGTCCTATATGTAGTTGTTTGAGAAACTTCCATACTGTTTTCCATAATGGCTGCACCAATTTGCAGTCCCACCAACAGCGTAGAAGCATTCTCCTTTCTCTGCATCCTCACCAGCATTTGTTATTCTGTCTTTTTGATGAGAGCCAGTCTAACTGAGGTGACATGATATCTCAATGTGGTTTTGATTTGCGTTTCCCTGATGCTTAGTGATGTTGAGCATTTTCTCATGTATCTGTTAGCCATTTTTATGTATTCTTTTGAGAAATGTTTATTCAGTTCCTTTGCCCATTTTTTAATTGGGTTACGTTTTTTTAATGTTAAATTGTTTGAGTTCCTTCTATAGTCTGAATAGTAATTCCTTGTCAGGTGCATAGTTTGAAAATGTTATCTCCCATTCTGTAGGTTGTGTTTTGACTCTGTTGATTGTTTCCTTTGCTGTGCAGAAGCTTTTCAGTTTCATATAATTCCATTTGTTTATTTTTCCTTTTGTTCTCTGTGCTTTTTGGGTCTTATTCAAAGTCTTTGCCCAGTCCTACATCCTGAAATCTTTCCCCTATGTTTTCTTCTAGGATTTTTATAGTTTCAGGTTTTATAGTTAAATCTTTAATCCATTTTGAATTGATTTTGGTATATGGCAAGAGATAGGGATCTAGTTTCATTCTTCTACACATGAATATCCAGTTTTCTGAGCACCATTTGTTAAAGAAGCTGTCTTTCCCCATTGTATGTTCTTGGTGTCTTTGTCAAAGATCAGTCGGCTGTGTTTGTGGTTTGATTTCTGGGTACTCTATTGTATTCTGTTGGTCTGTGTATCTGTTTTTATGCCAGTACTATTCTGTTTTGGTTATTATAGATTTGTGCATAATTTGAAGTCAGGTAGTGTAATGCCTCTGGCTTTTTTTTCTTTCTTTCTTTCTCAGTATTGCTTTTGTTATTTAAGGTCTTTTGTTTTTCCATATAAATGTTAGGATTGTGAAGAATGTCATTGGTATTTTGATGGAGCTTGCATTGAATCTGTAGATCTCTATGGGGAGTAAAGACATTTTCACAATGTAATCCCTTCTATTTATGAAAATGTGATGTCTTTCCATCTTTTTGTGTCTTCTTTATTTTCTTTCAGCAGTGATTTTTAGTTCTTATTGTAGAGATCTTCTACCTCTTTGGTTAAATTTGTTCCTAGGGTTTTGTTTTGTTTTGTTTTGTTTTGTTTTTTTGGTACCTATCATAAATGGAATTCTTTCTTGATTTCTTTTTTCTGCTAGATTGTTCTTAGAAAAACCATTTGATTATCTCAATAGATGCAGAAAAATCATTCAACACAATTCAATGTCCCTTCATGGTACTGAGCTTCAACAAATTATGTATAGAAGGAAAATATCTCAACACAGTAAAAGCCATATATGACAAACCCACAGCCAATATCATCCCAAATGAGGAAAAGCTGAAAGTTTTTCCTTTAAGCGTAGGAACCAGGGGGATGCCCACTTTCACCATTCCTACTTAACATAGTTAGAAGTACTAGCCAGAATAATCAGGGAAGGAAAGAAATAAATGTCATCCAAATTGGAAAAGACAACATCAAATTGTGCTTGTTTGCAGAAGACATGATCTTTTATATAGAATAACCTAAATATTAATCAAAAAGTCTTAGAACTGATAAACAAATTCAGCAAAGTTGCAGGATATGAAATCAACACAGAAAAATCTAAAGAACATCTTTTAACATTTCTTGCGAGGAGGTCTACTGGAAAAATTCCATCAATTTTTGTTGGACTAAGGGTGTCTTTATTTCTCCTTTAGTTTCAAAGAATAATTACACTGGGACAGGACTCGAGGTTGGCAGTTTTTTTGTTCTAACACTTTAAATATTTCTCTCCACTCTCTTCTTGATTGCATGGTTTCTGAAGACCAATTTCTCTAAAGGTAAGGTTTTCTTTTTCTCTGTCTTCCTTTGAGATTTTCTTTTTGTCTTTGATTTTCTGAAGACATGCTTGGGTGTAGATTTTTTGGTACTTATTTTGCTTAGTGTTCTCTGAGTGTCCTGGATGTGTGGTTTGATGTCTATTATTAATTTTAGGAAATTCTCAGCTGTTATTACTTCAAATATTTCTTCTGTTCCTTTCTCTATTTGTTGTTCTTGCAGTCCCACAGTTCTTGGATATTCTATCCCATTTATTTCATTCCTTTATTCTTTGCTTTTTTGTTTAAGAAGCTTCTACTAACACATCTTCAAGTTCACTGATTCTTTTGTCAGCTGTGTCCAGTTTACTTATGAGCCTATCAAAGGCATTCCTCATTTATGTTTCAATGTTTTAATTTCCTTTTGTCTTGTTCTGTTTCTTTTTTATTCCTTTTGGTTTCCAATGGTTAGCATTTCCTTTTGATTTTTTCTTAGCATTTTCATCTTTTTGTTAACATTACCCATCTGTTTTTGCATGCTGTCCACTTTTTCTGTTAGAGCCCTTAATGTTAATCATAGTTATTTTAAATTCCTGATCTGATAACTCCAGAATCTCTACTATATCTGAACATGGTTCTGATGTTTGTTCTGTCTTTTTAAACAGTGTTTTTTGCATTTCAGCATACTTTGGTATTTTTTGTTGAAAGCTCAATACAATGAATTAGCTGAGTATTTACATTTATCGGCTAGGAGCTAGGTTATGTTTATTATTTACAGTAGCTGTAGGTATTAGAGGCTAACATTTCCTTGAGTGTGTCTGTTTTTATCTTTCTTACTATCTTTGCATTTCTCTAGAAACTCTATTTCTGGCTGTTAATTTTTAAAAAAATAATTAAATAATAGTTACAGAAATGGGAGAATACAATATTTATCCCTTTTACAACTAAAGAGAAATGGGTCGCATATTTTACCACACATCATGTCTTTGCTTCTATAGTACAGCCTCTCAAGCATTTGCATGAAAAATTTGGGAAGGCATTTAAAATATAGTCCATAGTTCTTCTAAAATTCACTTTAGGTGTCCACTTCCTTTTCTCTTTCTATGTCCTGAAATTTGTTGTGTTCTCTCTCCTCTCTCTCTCTCTCATAAAGATATGAGTAAGACTGGATGGTGAGTTTTTTTCCCTTTCTATACTAGTCACCAAAATTCCCTAATAAATTAATTGTTTCCAAATTTGATGCTACTAAAAGTACCTGGTGAGGAATTTTTAACAAGCTACATGACTTTACCCTGATTAGGTCACTAATTACAGCCTCTCTAAGTAGTTCACATTCTGGTTGAGAAAACTTAACAAGACTTTTTATGAATATAAGTTAATGGCACTACAATAAAATGAAACCTATTTATTCTGAACTTAACACAGCAGAAAAATACTCCCTTTTCTGTTCTCCCTTATTAGACCATCCATTAATTTCCCTCTACATTCCAGGACACAGCATAGAAAAGACTGAGTAGTTTCAAGCAGACCTAGAGAACAGAAAGAAAATCCCTTTCCACTGAGGCTTTAAGTGTTTATCATAGCCCTGTTGTGTTCAACGCAGACCCAGTGCCCTGGCAAGAGGGTGACCTTTTTGTTTTCATATTAACTTTTAGATCACTTACCTGTAGGATCTCCAGTAATATGAACAATACGGAATTATCACCTATGAATTCAGGCCTTCTGAAATTCATGCAAATACACAATTAGGAAAAAAAAAAAAAAAGCCCCTTTCCCCTGTCACCTTGGAATTAGGATATGATAAAGGATATGATAAAGATTTCCAAATCTTTATAAAATGCATTTCTAACTATTAGTCTGCTACCATGACTTTTCTTGAACAGCTCCAATAATGGAAAACTTTGTTCTTCACCAGCGCATTCCCTGTGGACAGATTTCATAATGTAGTATTTAGATTGTTTTAACTTTCATTCATTCCCCTTCTTTTGTTTCGTTTGTTTTTCTTCTAGTGTCTTATATGGCAACCTTTCAGAAAATGACACTTGTCATAGCCAAGACCTATTAGCACAATGAATCTCCTTTTCAAGGCAAGCATCCCAGTTTCCTCCATCGTACCTCATACCACATGGCTTGCTTTATGTCATCCTGTTTCATCATGAAGTGTGACACTCAGAACTGGACCCCCAAATCTGTAAAATTAGTAGGCAAATTTGAGATTACATACTCTACATTCTCTTCTTCTTTGTATTTGAAATCTACTCAAATATGATGATCGCTTCCTTGGCTAAATAATACCCAGTGGCAGAGAGTCATGGAAATTACAACAGGAAGATAATAGCATATTTAATGCCTTCTCTTAATTTGGGGTCCTAATTATTTCCTGATAATATGATCTTTCTTATGAGTATCTAGATGCTTCCAGTTCACCAAAACTTCCATTAATCTTAGACTTAGATGGCAATATCTGTGTGTGTGTGTGTGTGTGTGTGTGTGTGTGTGTGTGTGTGTGTGTGTGTTGGCATCAACTACAGAGATGTGTAAAACTTAGATGTTTTATAAATTGCTTCAAAATAAATGTCTTAACCCATCTGAAATGCACATGTATTCAGTAAGCACTTAAAGACGGCTATAGAGGTCATATTCCACGTTTAGAAACATCTGAGCTGCCTCTATATGGGACGGGCATGTAGAAAGGACCAACCTTTTCTAAACCACTGCTACTCAAAGTGTGGTCACTGAATGGGCATAGCAGCAGCATCTGAGAATTTAGTAGCAATGAAGACCAGAGGCCCCACCCCAGGGTACTGAATCAGAATATCAGAGGATAAGGCCCAGAATTTTCTCCAGGAAATTTTTGTTCAGGATACAGTTTGAGCAGCATTCTTTTAAACCATGGTTCAGTCTCATTCTTTATCCCCTCCACAGGGGCTCTGGCTTCCTGTTGACTTGGCATCAAGTGTGGTAACCCGAAAGAAGCATGTGTTATCTCCAGCGTCATGTATCTATAATATCCACCAATTTCAATTATCTAATTTGTTTGCCTTGCCTACTACTTTCTCCTAAAGAATTTCTTCTGGATTACCGCCAGTGGAGACATCCCATAATCAATTGCCTTCGCACTTAGGTTTGCACCATTACTCAACCTGGAATGCCAATTGTATCCATCTACATCTGCCAGGATTATATTAATCTTTCAAAGAAAAACCTAAAAGCCCACCTCCTCATCACTTTCTTGACACACCTAGAAACCACACTTAGAAACGAATTTCTTCTTTTTTATATCCTCATATCAAGTCATTCACAACTCTCTTGTAATCATTGCCACATTGAGCCATGTGTGATAATTAAGTGTTCCTAGAAAACAGAGACTGAGACAAAATTTTATTTGCTAACAATTAGTTACAGAGTAATCACAAAGAAGCAGAAGTAAAAGGGAAAGGGAGGAAGCCACAGGCGTGGAGGAAATAAATTAAATTTGAGAGGGTAAATTCCTGGCATGGGTACTGGTTGATATCCAGAATGACGAATTGGTTATTCTTGAGGAATCATCTTCATAGAGTCCATATGAATAACTGCATCTCAGGACACTCTGCCAGAGCAAAGAAGGAAGACATAATTAACTGTTGGCTCCTGTCTCCCATTGGTTAAGAGTTTGTTTTATGACCCGTTAACTCCTCTTCTCCTCTCAATTGTGTTGAGCCATTCTCTTTGCAGCATAAGCCTTAGCATTGACAGGAAGTCTTGGCAGTGGCAGGTGAGAACAGGAAGCCAAGCATGGTTAGGTTCTGTTCACGTGAGGTTAGTCTGAGCCCATTCAGACTTGGCCAACCTTGTGACAGCTGCCAATCAAAGGTGGACAAAAGCCCCAGAAAGTGGTGATGCCAAGGGGATCTACAGTGGTTCATAATGGTATCTATGACTTAACTACCCATAGGGACTGCATGGTCTTTAGGATAGGGCTTGGAATTTTATATTTTCACAGCTACTCATGTTTACCTCAAACATAGGTCCTCCCTGAATGTGCTGCAGAAATGCAAAATTACCAAGGGTTTAAACATGTCTGCTTATTGAATTGCATTGTAATTAATAAATTCTTCTCTCTCTCCAAGGTATTTACAGTCTGGAAGTTTACTGTATGAAGCAAGATTCTTTGGCTGTATTTTTTCATTTTTCACTGTGCATCACAAACACCTAGAACAGTACTTGGCACAAGATGAATATTCACAAAATATATGTTGGAAGAATGAATTTCGTCAAATCTCAAAGGAAGTATACAAGAAGAGAAGCACGTGGTCTTGCACATACGCATGATGTGAAAGAGCCACTGATATTGATTATCAAAAAAGGTGCAAATTGTGTCAGTTTTCCCTGTTATAAAATGAGAATAATTATAGGATAGTAGAATTCATAGGGAAACAAAATTGGAAGTTCCTAGTTTGTGTTGGACACTTGACCATGCTGAGCCCTGGTCTTCTCATATTTCTTACTTGTCGTATAGATTAAATACTGTAGATTCTATTTAATGTGTTTTTTTAAATAGAAGTTAACATGTACTGGGTTTCAACATCTAGCTGGCAGATGTGAGAAGAACAAGAGGAGATGACAACAAGGAGGTTTATAACAATATACAGAACGTCTGCTCATCATATCATTGGCCAAAAACACAGTCACAAGGCCACACTTATAGCAAGGGAGGCTGGGGAATATAGTTTCACTGTGTGCCCAGAAGGAAAGGAAAAAACACTTAATGAATAATGTGCTAATTTGTGCCACATGTATTAATAAGTTTCACATTGTACTCTTCCTGTCTGCCAAGTTTGTGGAGGTACATTTTTACAAAGACATTGTATGTTTTCCACACTAATTTTTTATATGAAGTTATCTGCTTGGAATAAGGTGATGGGGAAGTTCACTGTAAGTTTTCACTGTACAGGTGCATGTTTCAGGATATGATATAACATGTGTGCTGATTCTTTTCAGTTTTGAACAGAAATGGGAAATAAAAGAGTTGTAGGGATTCTAGGATCTACTATCAGACTTTTCTTAGAAATAATAATAATAATAATAAACTTTCGTATGTAGGCCAGCTATCTTCACTGGGTGGGCAGTTGGGAGATGATGGCAGTGTCTTGGTACTGGGGTGACCAGTCTGATACCACAAAATTTGGGGCAACCAATCAATTCATACAATGCTGGCTTTGGTGCATCTCCAGTGAATGCTTTGATATATTTGTGATATTTTATTTTTCAAGTATATTATTAGTAATGGGAAGAACCATTCACATTTAGTACATCAAGTGGTAGTGCCATCTAGGTTTAGTGACAAAATGGCAAATTAAATCGTATTACATTTGATTAAGAAATATGAGGTTAAAAAATAATCTGTGAATGAAGTGAAGTTAAGCTTCTCCACTGATCATATTTGATTAAAGAAAATTACAATTTTATTTTATTTTGGGTGAAATGATTCATAATAACTTTTTGGATGTCCACGATTTATATCCAAAATAACCACATTTACATTTATTATGTTATAATTGTTTGGTATTAGAAACATCTGTAAGTAATTATAGAGGCATTTCTAAATCAATAACTGTTATTTATGTACAGAGGATTGCAAATTGATTAATTATCTCTACAGCATCTTACTACTCAAATTCAATTTCAGTTATTAATTAAAATTATAGTTTTGACATTTAAACTCCCTCAGACAAATACTCTTTCAAAGCTTTAAAAAGTCTTAGATTATGAATGATGGATAGGCTAAATTTCAGACTGCTTACCCATTTTCTTAAAGGGAGGTCCCTTGCCTTTTCTATAAACGTCTTCAAAACTTGTCATTGGAAATCCTACTTATCATTTAATTCACACATGATTCGTATCATTTATAGCTCAATGACACAAATATAGTATTGCTCACATGGCTACCCATTTTAAACTCTAACCATATGTTCTTTTCAGGTGTTATGTTTTATTTTAGAAGGCTAGAAAGAGGAAATCTTTCATTCAAACATTTCCATAACAGAATATATTTTTTTAAGAATGACTCATCTTCTGCTTTTAGAGATTCCTTTATCTCCCCTCTGCTACAGACACCTCCTGCTGCAATATCTCTCCCTCTTGCACTCCCCACCCCAATCACTCAACCAGCTCTATTAGAATAAAAATAAATCCTTGACTAGGTTCCTCCAGGCATAACAGGGAGTCTCCTTCTCCCCTGCAAAGGGACTCATTGTAACTCTATTCTTCACTCTTAGGCCACCAAAAATTCCATTGCCTTTAGTGTCAGGCACACGCACATTCATGTTGACAGGGGAGCACCTAACATATGGCAACTTTTAAGTGACATGTAAAAAATCAAACTATTCTCCCTTTATATTCTCTTCTCTTTTATTTCATGTATTTAGCATTGCACTTCTACAGTTGTTAACATTTATACCCACAGTATGGATGTGTCACATACTTTTATTTTTTTTTTAAATGGAGTATTTCATAAGTGTGCCGTCAGCAGTCATTGAATTGAGAAGTTGTTAAATTTTTTCATGATTATTTCAGTTTCCAAAATCCCTTGGGTTACAACTTTTTCCTATTACAAAAAAAATTACTCTGCATAGAATAAGACTACTTTAAGATATATATTCTTATAATACGTACATGATGATAAGCTTATTTAACAGAGCAGCTTATGCTGATTCATTATAAAAAGTATTGAAAGACATTTTCGTCTGTTAAATAGCCATTTAAGAAAAATATTAGAAAAGGTGTTGCACCTGGAACACTTCCTCCCATATGTTGTAGGCAGAATGAGGAAATGGTCTCTTTTCAGCTCCAAATATTTTTACTTTAGAAAAAATGCTTGTTGTGACGGTTAATGTTAGGTATCAACTTGACTAGAGTAAGGTATACCAAGAAACCGAGTTAAGCATTATTTTGGGGTATGTCTGTGAGGGTGTTTCCAGAGGAGATCAGCATGTGAGCCTTAGTGGACTAGTTAGAAAGGTCTTCCCTCAGTATGGGTGGGCACCACTCAATCTACTGGGGGCCCAAGAGAAGGTGAATCTTTCTCTTTCTCTGTCCCCTGGAGCTCGAATACACTCTTCTCTCCTGTCCATGGATGTGAGAACTGCAGGATCTTCAAACTTTGGTTTCCAGGACTTTTACCAGTGGCATCCTCAGGGTCTCAAGCCTTTCACCTCAGACTGAGAATCACACTATCAGCTTCTCTGGTTCTGAGGCTTTTGGACTCAGACTGCACCACACTACTAGCATCCCAGGGTCTTCTTGCAGATAGCTGATTGCAGGACTTCTTGGCCTTTATAATTGTGTGAGCCAATTCTCCTAATAAATCCCCTCCCACATATCTGTATACTCAGCTTGTTGGTTCTATCTCTCTGAAGAACCCTGACTAATATACCTGTGCTATGAAAAATCATCTTCTCAGTACTGTCTCTTGCTTCCATTTCCCACAGCATCAACATTAAGTTCAAATTCTGCTTATATTTCCCGACAGCCTTTTATGTGATTTTCAGGAGAAAGATACAAATTTATCTTGCATGTTTTATTTCAGGTGCTGGGCGAAAGTAAATGCAATCATTTTCACTACAGGTATTCTCAAATAAATTCGGAATATAAAATATCCTTACACTCTCCAGAATATGCACACACACAAAAGTATCAGGTACTTAGTGCCATAGCTGGAGGCCATCACTAGAGGAAAAAATGTTGATTAAAAATAAATTACTTTAATTTATCTAATATTTACAAATGCTTATAAAACTATTATTGCAACCCAAGCAATAGGCTAGCCATAGGAATTATAAAACTTAAGTATTTAGTCCTCTTTCAAAGAGATTAAAGTGCAGTAGAAAAAGAAGATATGTAAGAAAACAAATTATGTTGCTTTACCTCCCACAGATTTATCACCCCTTTTCCCCCTGGTGACAGAGCTGCCAAAGATTACTCAAAGCCCATCTCTTCTGAGCAGTGAGAAGCCCCAAAAAAGGGTTAATCTCCCAGAACCCTCAAGAGAGAGGCATTCCTTCCATTTGGGAATTTAACCACAAATTGGGGTTCTCTTCTCACATTTATTCTCCAGACCAGGAAGTTACAGGAAGAGAACATAGGTGGGGGTTTTGCTAAGTATAGTTTAACAAGTTTAACAATAGAAGCTGGTAACATTGAGTAAGGCAGGCAAGGTGACATTCTATAATGCAACGAAGTTGATCCACTGACAAAAGCTTGATCTTAGCAAACATTCTCTTCTTACAGCAATTTCCCAGTATCTTTACATATCAATCAGTAACCTGTCTGTCTTTGAGCCAGCAACCTTGCTGTGTTACAATTCTTTATCTTACAACAGAGACTATAGCCTGGGGAAAATTTTCTGTCCTTTGCAAGGTCAATATTTGAAACTGCAAGGCTTTGTAAAAGCAGACCCTGTGAGTATATTTGCTTTATGCATACTCCACAAAATTATATCCCAGTATGACTGCTAGAGTGGAGATGTGTCCAGAGCTCATGGAGAGAGGACAGAGGACAAGCCTATAAGCCTGTCTGGGTCAAAGTTCTAAGAAGGAATAAGTGATTATCACTTTCAGGGGGTCTCCAGATGGACAACTCCATTCAGAGGCTAGAAAGAATATTCTAGGCAAATGGAACAGCAAGTATAAAGGTAAGAGAGAGCAAGATAGGTTTAAACAACTAAAGTTAGCTCAGTTTTGCTGGGATTACAAAGTACAATATGGGGGTAAGGGGTGGTGATGGTGGTATATACTGAAGGTGGAAAGGATGTAAATGGTGCCAGATCATAAAGAGCCTTGCATTTCAAAGGATTGTCCCCATGGATAACAAGTAGTTCTTGAAGAGCGTTATAAATAATCAGTTTGTGTGTGTGTGTGTGTGTGTGTGTGTGTGTGTGTGTGTGTGTGTGTGTGTGTGGTTTCAAATTCCTCTCTTCCCAAATTCTCTTGATGTATTTTCTTGATAATAAAATAATATTAATAAAAAGAACAGAAAAATTTTCTCATCTTATGACATGTAAACTTTCAGTTACATGTAACACTAGCAGAGGTCTCTTATCTTTATTTAAACCTTTAGAGGTCTTCTCCATCTGTGTCCCTCTTCCTTCCCTTTTTTGGTATGAGAATATTTCAGGGGTACATCTTTCCTCTCTGCTCCTCTATATCTTCATCTACAGAAAAATGTATATAGTGAAGTATAATGCTGAGCCTGACTTTTGTTCAAACATTTATCCTGTAAAGCACAATATTTAAGACCTCAGACACAAGTTTTCCACTGTACAGTTTTTAAAATGGGATAACATGTACTCATAGAGTGTTGAGAGAATTAAAGGAAACATAACATATATAAAACATTTAGCATAGTGACTGAAAAATGGTAAGCATGCCATATATGAGAGTTTTATTTCAATTACTGTTATAAATATTACTGGGCAGTTCAAGTCAAATAATTAGGAAACCTTCAGTTCACTACACTTAGGTATAGTTTAAACCCTTAAGAAAGAACATTTCTTTGCTTTCATTGTGAGATTAACATTGGTTTGAATTTGCTCAAAATGAGTGACATGTTATACTTCTCCAAATAGTGAAAACACTTGTAAAAACAAACCTGCAAAAGGTTAATTTGAACCAGTTTTCTAATTCCCATGAGTACTTTTATCATTTTTTCCTCATAATTATATGGTCATAGAAAGAATAATTTGAGTGTTAACCAAATTAATGGTACTAATAAAACTGTTAATTTGATGATGTGCTGATTTCATTATTAATGGTTTTTAATAAAATGCTCTCCAATGGATAGTAAGATATAACCCCATAATTTTATAAAAATAAGGTAATGTTTCAGAAAATATACTGGCATTTTCTTTTGATTTCAAATCAACCAGTACCCACTAACTCAACAAAATAGTTTTGTGGAGTTCATGTTTTATATATATTTGGATGTGCAACAAAGAAAGTGTTGATTCATTGCCTACAGTGAATGATATTAATAAATATCCAAAAAAATGAAACAACTTGTCTCATATTTTTATTCCACTTATAGAAAGAAGAATGATCTTCATAGTATAAAGTGGTAAAAAAAAAAAAAAAAAGCATTAATAAGAAGGAATGAAAGTCCTTAAAGATAAGGATATTAAAGAGAACAGATTGTTGGACTTGAATGTAATCTCTGACCAGGATATATAGTGTCATGGTCAATTACTGAGGTCTCAGGGAGAGTCACATATGAGATAGTTGAACCACTGCTAAGAATATCTAAGGAAAATATAGAACAGAAAAACCACCAAAAATTTTAAAGATAGGCGAAGATGATAGGAATTTTTATCATGAAATTGAAATAAACACTAATTTTTTTTTTCTACACAGTTGTATTCAAAGGATGATTCTTTAGTTCTCACAAGAGAAACTGACATAGATTCACTAAGGACAAATTATTGCCTACTAGTTTTTTTTTTTCTTTATTTTTAAATAAGACAAAAGTTGGTTTTTCCAGGAATTTCTATCAATTTAGGTACATATAATCTCTAAATTTTAACATGGAATTAAAGAAAAAGAAAAAACTCTTGCTATAGCTTTATGAATAATATGAAACAGTATATTCTCTGTAATGCAGTTTGGAATGTTTACGTAGATTTGAATAATAATAATCAAAAATAGATAATTAATGAATCTTAACTTAGCAAATGGAGAACCTGCATACAAATCTGCTTCATTCACATTCTTTAAAATTTTATCCAAGTAATATGCAAGTATTTAAAACTCTCATAGTGCAGAGTAGTTTATGCTTAAAAGCAATAGTTTCTACCCCATCTCTACCCACCCCAATTTTACTCCCCAAAAGAAATCCTTTGTTATTTCCATGCTTAGATAAATTAAAATCCTACACTTTCTATAAATGATATGTTCACATTAGCATTTCTTGTTGTATCATGTTAGACATTATTTATTGCTTATTATACCCTGGCTTTAAAGATTTAACTTACTTAAAAATCTTCTTCATTCCATTCTGTTCTCAATAAAGTTACAGCACTACTTTTTTATATCTTTAAAGAATATGCTTTAAAAGGGATGAACAAATTATGGCCTATAGACCAAATCTAGCTTGTAACCTGTTTTTATAAATAAAGTTTTATTGGAGCACAGCTATATCCATCTGTTTATGGTTGTCTATGGTTGCTTTCAAACTACAATGTCTAACTTGAGTAGTTGAAACAGAGGTCATATTACCTACAAAGTCTAAAATATTTACTATCTTGCCCTCTACAAATTTTGTTTTGCCAACCTCTGGTTTAAACTTCTGGGTTTTGTTTGTTTTTCAGATTTAAACAGTATGCTCTGCATCCCTTTATTGCTAGATAAGTATATCAGTATTCATAATCGTTCCTTCACCTCTCATCCTTCTGTTACCCATCAACTTGTGTGAGCTATACTTTGAACTATTGCACTGAAAATATTGATCACATTTAAATTCTACACTGACATTATCACAAAGCTTCCATAATTCATCTGTGAATTGAGCCTAAAAATTGAAAACCAGCATATTTTCTATATTATTATGATTATGTGAATAGTGTCCCACGCATACCTCAGTGGTTTACTTTGATTAGATTTCTATTCTGCCACTCAGGTAAGCATGCAAAAATGGATTCTCCTTTATGACACTCTAATCACTGGTCAAATGTATTTGCTTTATGTTTGGTGCATGAATGTGGTTGGCATAATTCTAAGATAACTCTCGAGTTCCTCACTTCCTAGTATACAGACCTGACATAATCTCCAGGGCCATGAATATAGTGAATTTTAGTGCTGTGATTAGATCATGTTATATGGCACAGCTGACAAAGGGAGATTATTTGGGTGGGCTTGACTTCATCACATAAGCCCTTTACATCTGGATATTGATTTCAGATATAGAGGAAACACAGCAAGAAGTCAAAGACATGTGTTTTTGCTGCTGACCTAGACAAAAGCAAACAGCCACGTTGTCAAAGGCCAGAGAAGAGGGACATCCTCTACGAGCTGAGAGCAGTCCCCTGCTGAAAGCCAGTAAGAATACAGGAACCTCAGTCCTATAGGCACAAGAAAGCAAATCCAGCTTGTAAAAACAACGAATGAGCTTAAAAGAGAATTCTTCCCCATGGCCTCCAGACAAGAGCTTGGTCCTGCTGACACCTAGATTTCAGCCTTGTGATACTCTAAGCAAAGAACCTAGTCATGCTCTTCCAAACTTCTGACCCACAAAACTATGAGATAATAAGTTGATGTTTTTTTTTAAGTATCTAAGCTTGTGATGATTTGTTACACAGCATAGAAAACTAATATAACACTTACGAACTGAGCTTTGAAAATTGAAGAATCACTGAAGATAGTTGGGATATTTTTCTTTATCCTTTTGAGGTGGTATTAAAACATATTCACAAACACTTTGATACTCCTCCCACAAAAGGTGGGATTTAATTTCTCTCCACTTGAATATGATATAATGTTAGTGACTCGTTTCTAATTAATATAAGTGACACTGTGTGACTTTCTAGGTTTGCAAAAGTGATAGATGCCCAAAACTGGAAGCAGCCAATTTGTCCTTCACTGGAAGAAGGGATAAACAAACTGTTGCAGATCTATACTTCAGAATATCATTCCGTGATCAAAAGAAACAAGCTATTAATCCATACAACAACGTGGATGACTCTTAAATACACATTTCCAAGTGGAATATATCAGTCTTAGAAGGCTGCAAACTCTATGATTGTATTTATATAATATCCTGGAAAAGGGAAAACCATAGAAATGGAAAATCAATCAATGGTGCCAGGGGCTTTGGAAAAGGAGGAAACTGTCTACAACTAGGTAAACGACAGAAGTTTTTCTAGAGCTGAGAAACTATTCTATGTAATACTGTTTGACACTATCCATTCATCAAAACCCATGTGTTTCTACAGCGTAAAGAATTAAACTTAAAATATAAATTAAATTTTAAAAAAGGAAGACAGGGGATCCCTGGATGGTCCCTGGGTGGAATGCAGACTGGGACAAAAGAGTCTAAGTGTCATAAAGACGTGTGACATAACCTCACTGAAAAGAGGGATAAAAAGGAATGGTTCACCTAAATAATTTTGGAAGTGACTGAAAAACATAATGAAGGAAAAGGAACTGCATGTGAGGCACACTAGTTGGTAAAGTTCTTTTCATGGAAGTACAGGTTATCAATTATGAAACGACTGTACATATATACAGGAACTGAACATGAAGTACATGGATGGCGGGTGGTGGTGGTTGGCATTTTCTCTGTTGAAGTGGGAAGTTACAATAAGCAAGGAAGAAAGGCTGCAATGAACCATGAGGTACAGAATCAGAATTACAGATAGTAGTGTAGAGTGATGCACAGCTTCATACAGATTCTGACGGATGTATAAAGGCATAATTATATACATATGTGTGTGTGTATGTACATAGGTTAGTATATAAACATATGAGGGTGAACTTCAAAAAGTTCATGGAAAGATTCCTTTTGTCTTTCAATTGTATTTTTCCATGAACTTTTTTAACTACCCTGGTATATTTCTTTGCTCTATCTGCTGAGAAAGTTTAAAAGCAATGAGCACACCCAGTGTCCTGACCTTGGTTTCTAACTCCATTCTTTAATACAAGTAAGCAGGACTTATTTGAGAAATGGCCGATTATAGGGCTAGGGCAGGACATTCACAAGATGAGACTGGAGCATCTTGATGTGATAGAATTTAGGGAATTGTTCAAAAGACAAAACAATAAAGGTGGTTCAGAGGGTCCCAGGAACAAACTAAAAGAAAGAATGGTCAAAGCTGAAACAATTTGAGCAGCAAAATAAGTACTGGGATATTGAATTATAACCCCAAGTATAAAATAATACCATACTACTGTGACTGAAAAATAAATGGAGAAGAGACAAATATTCCATACAGAAGAATTCCAAATAATCTATACAGATTCTATTCCCTCAAGGAAGTAGTGCATAACTCCTCACCTCAAATATGTGTTTAGTGACTTGCTTTCACATAATATTGTACTTGCATGGAAAGGAGGGAAATAAAATTAACTTTATAGAAGGGAAACCTGGAAAACACTGCCATAGGTGAATGAGGTTAACATCGTCAAGTTCCTTGGTTGTGCTGTATTGAGAATGACCCTTCACCTCTGTGGTCTTCCTCCCCAAACATAACCCCAGTTTTACCATAAGAAACACATCAGCTAAACTTAAATTGAAGGACATTCTACAAAATTTTGACCAAGTAATCCTCAAAAGACATTAAGAAAAAATGAATAAAATCTGAATATAGTATGGAGTTTAGTTAATAAAAATATATCAATATTGGTTAGTGAGTTCTGACAAATGTATTAGATTAATTTAAGATATTAACAATAGGGGAAACTGGGTTCAAGGTATTTGGGGACTCTGTACTATTTTTTTAACTTTTCTGTAAATCTAAATTCTAAAATAAAATGCCTATTGAAAAAATAAATAAATAAAAAACAGTGACAGAGTTTCTGCCTGACTTTCTTGAGATACATACTTAGGAGACCTGAGCTAATAGGTAAGATGTCTAGCTATGTTGAGGCCACTATGCTGGAAAGATCCTATGAAGAGACCATACAGATATCAAGAAAAAGGCCTAAGGAGACCTAACTGTTCAGCCCAGATGTTTGAGTCTTCCCTGTTCCCACACATGTGGTGAGTGAACTTTCAGACGACTTCAGTCCCAGCCTTTGAGCTGCTCCAACTGACACCAGCTAGAACATAGATAAGCTGAGTCCTATTGAAACTGCAGATTTCTTAGTGAAATAAATGCTGCTGCTGTTTGAAGCTATTAAGTTTCTTAAAATTAGTTTTTACACTGACAAATAAAAAGTGAATATATTTATGGTGTACAACATGATATATGTATCGTGGAATAGCTAAATCAAGCCAATTAACATCTCCAATTAAGCCACTATACTTTGAGGTGGTTTGTCACACAGCACTAGATACATGGAATATCCTGTTTTCTAAGATTTTACAATGATGCAACTAGAAAATTTTTTTTATTGTTATTCATTTAGCTAAATAATTGTCAAGGTTTTTTTGTTTGAACACATCTCCCATAGCTCTGGAAATATTTTTGTATTTTTAAAAATAATTTTATCTCCGTTCTTCTCTGTGCTCCCTTCTCAGAACTCTAGTTCAATGCTGAGTGTCTTAAACAGATACTGCATAATTGTTATCTCATATTTCCAATGATTATGTGTTTTTAATATATATTTGAGGAGTTCCTTTGACTTTATATTCTAAAAATTTTTTCTATTATTAATTTTGTCAGAAATATTTTACATTTTAAAATGTTTCTTTTCCTTCAATGCTTAATTTGACAAGTCATGATATTTTCACTTTATTAATTTTATATATGTATATGTATATGTATATAACATATATGCACATGTATACACACATAAATCTTTCTAAGGATAAACTGCCCTTCTATTTTTTGCATTACTTTTGTTTCCCTCCATATTTCAAAATAATGCAATAAAATGGTTGATCGATACCACTCTGCTCAATAATGGGTTTCATTAACTGGCAGCTTTTGCCAAATGGTAACCAGGGCTGGGTGTCAGTCATTGTGCCTGGAGTTCTCTAAATACCAAAATACACTTCTTGCCCCATTTTTCTCTAGGCAGCTAAAATTATTTGGAGAATAATTTTCCATTGGCTGTTTGTTTTGTTGTATGCATTTGCTTGGGTAGTAATGCCTGGCTTCTGAATAAGGGATGGAGAAGGATTATGGCATATTTAGGAACTTAATGATTCTTCCTCTTTCAGACCCACTTCTTACTCAAGTCCTCTGAGGTCACTCACCTTGTGTTCAGGGGAAGCTTAGTACCCTCCTTGGCTGCAATCCCCCTTGTTCTTATCAGTCCACTGTTGATTAAAATGATCGGAGATGCGAAGGAAGACACAGCAGACGAGATGCAGGTGAAGAGCGGGGGGCTGCTGCTCTCTCAGGCAAGTAGCACCGACCCAGCCGCTGTTACAGCTTTTATTACATTTAGCAAGCTTGTGCATGCGAGATAAGCATTAATGCATAAATTCTGTTATACTTTTCTCAAGAGCAGAAGGCCATTACTTCCCTTCTCAAGCACTTAGTTACCTATAATGCACCTCCTGGGAATATCCCAAGAAAGTGTTCTCACAACTTCAGGCGTTCTCAAGGATTGTTTGCAATCCTTGACATTTCTTGGTTAACTCGTTTGCGAGTTCACCAAGTGAACACGTCCTTGGGTGCTGACCACAGAAGTCCATTAACCATTTCCTTCAGTCGACCTATTCTTCAATCTTCCAGAGATGTTTTAAACTTTGCTCTGCTGATGTCCCACTTCCTATTATGTTTGTGTTGTAGGATTTTATCATTTTATCTAACATCATTGCAATAGGTGTCAATGGTAGGAAATAAAAGTACTCACTTTTGAATTAAAAGTTGAAAACTTTATTAGTGACTCAGAAAGAGATATTAATAAGATACAATTCAAATATTCATACTGCATGAAATTAAAAGGGAGAGCTGCAGAATAAAAAGCCAAAATGTAAAAGCTAGATTGGTCACGAGGTACGATTATTGTTGCTATTATCGTTATTGCAATTGCTATTATCACATTGTTATTATTTTCCAGATACTCTGCCAAAAGTGCTGCATATTTATTTGATCTAAAAGATAATCTAACTACTTCTCACCATGTCCTCTGTTGCCATCCTAGGCTACATCACCATCATTTCTCTTCTGGATTATTGCAAAAGCCTAGTAAACGCCTCCATGCTTTCTCCATTATCCACTAACCACAGTTACCAGAGTGATCTTTTAAAAACAAAAATCAGATCACATCACTACCTTGCTTAAAATGCTCCAATTGGTTTTCCAATCCCTTAGAATAAAACCAAAGTCTTGTATAAGCCTTACATAACCTGCAGCCTGCCTAAATCTTGATTTTATCTTATATTTCTCCTTTTCCTTATTCCCTGTGCTCCAGACATATTACCTTTTGCTCTAATCAAACTATTTTTGTTTTAGTTCCTTAAACCTGCTAAGCTTGTCTCTGAAGCACCCTTTGCATGGACGGCATTTGATCATCCTTTGTCTCCGATCCAACCCCTCCCCATCAGAGAGGCCTTCCTGACTATTGATTCTAATTCCAGCTTCCCTCCCAGTTAATCAGTGTGAGCCTTGGTCATTTATTTTCTTTACAGCTATATCTCTATGGCATTCTATATTTATATATTTGCTCACATGTTTAGCATTTATCTCCCTCAGTAGGTTACATGAGGAAAGAAATTTTTATTTCCATTGTATAGAACCATGATCCTGACACCTAATAAGGACTCAATAGCTAATTAAATGATAGGTATTACATCCCTTTTTATGAAGAATATACAGATTTATAAAGTTTAACTTACCCAACTTCACACAACTTTTAAGTGATAGAATCAGAGCCAATCCAGGTATTTAGTTAGGGGTTGGAAAATCTTACATTAAAAAAATAAAATACATCTTGTCCAACTCATTTAATCACCTAAGGCAGCTAATACTATCCAAGAGATGGCTGTCCTCCACATGGTGAGGCAGAGTCCCAGTCTCCTTCCATCTTGTGGCTCCTCTTCCTCATTGCTGTATCCAGGCAGCAAAAACAAAAAGAGAGCAAGGATTATTTTTATGCATCAAGCCTGGAAGTATTATACACCACTTTTACTCACATTCCACTAACTAGAACTCAGTGATATAACGTATGTAACTATAGGTAACTGCTGGCAAGTTTGGGTAGTGTGGTACTATCGGGTAAACTGTTTTCCACAAAAAGATATGTTGAAGTCTTAACTCCCAATACCTCAGAACATGACCTTATTTGGAAATAGGGTGATTGCAAATGTTATTAGTTATGATGAGATCATAGAGGAGTAGGATTGGTCCCTTATCCAGTATGACTTGTGTCCTTATAAGAAGATGGCCATGTGAACTCACAGGGAGGACATTATATGAAGATGGAGGCAGCTATCGGAGTGATGCACCCACAAGAAAAGAAATGCCAAAGATTGCCCGCAACCACCAGAGGCTAGGAGAGAGGCATGGAGCAGATCCTCCTTCACAGCACTCAGAATAAACCAAGGCGGCCAACACCTTGATTTCAGACTTTTAACTTCCAGAATTACGGGAGAATAAATTTATCTTGTGTTAAACCACCCAGTCAAGGGCACTTTGTACATCAGCCCTAGAAAACTAATACATGTGGCCCACCTATGTGCCCAGGAAGAAGAGGAATGGATTTTGTTGAATATTGAGCAGTCTCTGCCACACCAAATCTGATTTCAAAATTTAAGTTTTAAGTTCAAAGTAAGCATGCCAGTAGAAGAACAAGGGGAAAGCATGACCTTATAGCAGGACACAGGAAACACAAGGAGAACCTGCGCTAACTATGAGCTGACCATAAGTGATGTATGACATCAGAGAGATGAGATGATAGAAAACAGACTCAGAACTACCCGTGTGTTGAGAAAAGGCTCTGCTTTTCTCTTATGCAACCATACCAGTAATACTGTGCTCTCGCAACAAAAGATATGTGGATACAACAAAGCCGATACACAGGAAACCACTTGGGGTGAGAAGGAACAAAAAACCCACCTCTATGGAAACTGACTGAAGAGACAGGCAACATTTAGCCCAGAGGAGAAGTCAGTCAAGGAATAATGATTTTGCAAATACTTTTCAAGACCAAGAGAGATCATCTTGTTTTAAGTAGGCCCAAAATGTGAAACTGGAGCTAACTAATAGAAATTAAAAAGGCAAAATTTTATTCCAGATAAGAAAGTACTTTGTAGCAGAGTTTTTCCATAGTGGGCTATGTTAGCATGAAAAGTAAGCAAGCTTCAAAACTAGGGAAATGTTCAAGCAAAGACTGGAAAAGAGTAGGGACATCATAGTGAGAGACAAAACATGAAGGACAAGGTGTATTAAATCAGCTCTATGGAGTCTTCCAAATTCATTAGTTTATTTCTTTAAGACTTTAGTGGAGTTCCTTGGGTTCAGTGTCCTAGGTCAAGGCATGTTTTCATGAAGGCCAAATTCTAGGATACAATATGGTGAAGTAGGAGAAGTTCAGAGTTTTGAGTCTTACAAACCTGGATTTAAATTAGGCTTTAGTGTTTACTATGTGTAGGTTGGCATTTAGCAAACCTCTCTGGGTCTCAGTTACTTATCTCCAAAATGGAGCTAAATATACATACTCTATCTTCTCAGAATTGTTGTATCGACCAGGTTAGATAATTATAAATATGCATCTTCTAAAACATTAAACAATTATGAGTTACTAGTAATCGCATGCCTTAGTTTAGAAGAGTTTTGTTTTTGTTTTTGTTTTCTTTTCAGTGGGGGGTGTAGGTTGGTTTTTAGCAAGCCTGCTGCCATAATTGAATTGTTCATGTCTGCATTTTCTTAGAGCAGATATTCATCGCATTTGTAGCTTATTATGGGGATAACAGAGGTTCAACAAATTAACCAAATCATACGAGAGCCAGGAGCTATCTCCTGGTTTAATCTCTGCATCAATTTAGCTGGGAATCTTCAGCAGAATATTTCAAATATTCAATAGAATAACTTCTCTATTTAAAGGAAATTAGTTGTCAGTTGTTAGCTCAACAATCCAAACGACTGGAAAGATAAGGAATTAAAGCATCACAATTAAAGCAGACTTAAGTAGAACATGCCAACATGGATGAATCCTTATTTACCACCCAATCAAGAAGATATAAAGAGACTAATGATATATAAGTGAGTTCAAAATTCTTGCATGGTTTCTTCATCACTCCAACCTTTTTTCCTGGAAATTTGCCAGTTAAATTTTTCTTTTCTTTTCTTGATTTGTGCAAAATTCCAGGAAAACAAAAACAAAAAACATCTCCTTGGTCTTTATTAGGCCATTGTATGATTTATTCATCCTTGAGGATGTGGGAGTAAGTGGCTTGGGGAATACACAGAACCATCCTTCATCTGTCTTACCCATATATGCACAGTGCCTTCTGCAGTTGCGCCTTTATTCCAGTGCTTTCCAGTTAAATCAGGGGAGCAGAATCATTTCATTGCACCGTGATTGTGGCTTCAGGTCACGTGCTCACACTGCAAAACTACATTTCGCCATGTTCATCTTACTAATACTGGAATTGTTTTTAATCATTAGAATCTGACTATTCTGAATATTTATAGTTACTTGCTGAGAAATGGTGTGTTCTCTATTTAATAACTAGTCAAGTGATAACAATTGGTGTTCCAGTCTAGGTCCAGCCAGGAAAATAGAAACCATTTAAAATTTAGAGGATTTAATGTACTGAATTGATGATGGAACAACTAAGAAGTCAAAGTTTGGTGAGGCAACCCAGAGGTTAGCAATAATCAGAAGCCTCTACCCACTGTCCTAGGCTGGAAGGAGGAAGAGATGTACTTAAGTTTAGGAGCTGGAATTACCCAACAGAAGTTGGAATAGTGACAAACTTTTTTTATTCCTAACAAGAGCTTGAAAATATAACTGCTGAAGAGGCTTCCTCAGGGCAGGAAGGTAGAAAAAAGAAATACCCTAGCTTCTCCTTTTCTCCCATCCTCTAATTTCCTGCCAGTACCTTCGGTTGGGCAAACATAATAAAAACCAGGTAATTCAGGAGACAGAAATATAATGTGTGGGATTTGGTCCTCTGTGACACAGAACTCAGCAGAGGAAGTCAGGGAATGGACCTGGGGGCAAGTAAGCCCAGGAGTGTCTCAGAGATGTTTCCACGAGGATCAACAATCCAATGTATTGGCTCGGAATTTAATCATTTATCCATGCTGAAGTGGGCAGGATCTTATAAAAAATTGTATTTTTAAAGAACTTTATTAAATGAGAACTAAAAACTGAAATCTTAGAAGAAAAATTTAACATTTTAGTTTTATCACAAGAAAGAAGGGTAAGCAAAACTGATGTATTTATGAACTCATTCATCTTTATCTAGGTCCTTAGGATAATGTATTTATCTCAACCAATGTTGAGCCAAGTGTTAAAAACCTGATGTTTATAGAGCTCCTGCCACAGTAGTGATCTTTCTTTTGGCAAGCTGGTAGCTTCACTTTTGCCCCATGGACACCTTTGTGAAATGTATACTCTTTGCCATCGAGAGCAACTGAAAAGAGAAATATAAATTAATCCCAACTTTATGGAAAACTTTATGGCATATACTCACGTCTTCATATCCAACAACAAAACAAACTTTTAGAATTCTGCTAAACTGAAATCACTGTGACCATTAGAAAAAAATTCAAAAGAATACTCCTTTTAGATATTCGTTATATATTGCTGCTTAATCTCAAAGCTTCTTAATGAAAATATGTGAATGTTTTACCTTGGTGATTGATGACACATACACAGATGTTTTAGAATACCAGAAGTTCTTTTGAGTATTTTTTAACTTTCATCCCTGAGTTTGGAGTGACACCAACACAGCTAACACATGGAGATTACAGCTCGAATGACAATATGTTGCTAAGAACAAATACAACTGTTATTCTTTTTGTTTTTTGTGCTTTTTTTTTCATTTTGGAACTTCCTCAGTTTTGCACTGTGGGCTGTACTATAGTTAGACAGATGATTTAAAAAGTGTACATGGATAGAAAAAGTAGCTTCCATGCTGTTGTAATTAATTTTGAAGGAACAGTACCACAATGCCTGTCCCTTGGCCCTCAAGCCTCAACTTTCCATTTCTTTGGCCTTGGCCTCCTAGTCGGATCTCCTTTTTATTCTCCCTTCACTTGACCAATGCATTTTATAGCTTTATGAATACTATTTATTGAGGATATCACACATGTCTAGTTCTGTGCTAAGTATTCCGCAGTGATACATCCCTTAATCTTTAAAATAATCTTATGATTTAAGTACTCTTTGTTTATTCATGTATTCATTCAGTTATTTATCCAATGTTTATTGATTGCTTACTCTGTGCTAAATGCTGGGAATACTCATTTTATTGCCATTTTACAGTAAGGAGATACACATTTTAAAAATTATTCCCATTTTAAAGAAGAGGAAACAGAGCTTTAGGAAGTTTAAGGAAGTTGTGTGTATTAATTGTTTTCTCTTGCCTAGCAAGCATTCTATTCATGTTCCCTAGTTATAGACTCTGTCCTTTGGTCACACAGAGTGGATACAAGACCTATGCCTGGCCAGCAGGATTAGTTATGGTAAACATAATCCAGGTAACAAACTGGCCCATGGAGAGAGCATGTGACACAAATCAAGTGGATTAGATTACATCATTAGGATTAATTTATGGATAATGGGAGAGAAAGAACCTCTCTTTCTCTTTCTTTATTATAATAGGATGATGTTGCTGGACATAAGACAGACCTGTCTGCAGAAGAGAATGGGGCATACGTGCAAAGAGAATGAAAGATAAATGGAGAAAGAGAAGGGAAAACAAGAAGAAAGAGAGCAAAAGAGAGAATTTCCTGACAGTATTGAACCTCCACTTCCAGTCCCTGAGACTGGTCCTACCAGTTATTATTTTTTATCTTCTTTTATTCTGTGAATTCCTAAAGAATGTATGAGATGAAAATGTTGAGACAAAAAACAATACTGCTGCTGTTTATGGGAATTTTCGTTGGATCTTTTATAATGCCAGGAACCATGACTAATTTTTCCTTCGAATATCATCTAGGTTTGTATAAGATGTAAAGCCTTAAGAAAATAAGTCTCAGTGTGGGAAATCTAGGCACTGATAATGCAATGCTAAAGGTGAACCTTTGTGCTGGGGGACTTTCATCCCACCACACATGCTGACCAACTTCTTCGATTCTCCATTGTTTAGGGCTTCTTTACTTTGCTGAATCCAATTCTCTGGGCCAGCAGCCTCCCAGTGGGGATTCTGAGCTGTCTTATCTGGCTGATATAATATATTGAACTGGAATGCTTCTAGGTTGAATGGGAATTATTTAGTCATTCCCAGCTCCTGTCATTATTAAATTTTTTTAAACACCTTGCCTTCATGACATCTTCCTGACCCTGAAGGCATTTAGTTTTGTAATTCTTGTATTAGAAATTTCCTTGCCATCCCATTCCTCCTTCAAAAATACCCATTTTACTCTCCAGCACATCAAGACTTGACCTTGCTTTCCAAGGTGAAACTTGTTTTTCTGTTAAAGTGATCCATCTGAATATGTCATATAATAATAATAGTGCATTTTGTGATTCTGTCCACATGAAATATACAAATTGGAAGGTATTAATATGAATGAACTGAAAACACAATCTCTTACACTGAAGGAATAATAAAAACAGTGGAAATTTAAAGCATAGATTGACAGGAATTTATTTGGGAATTCACAAAAACATTTTTATTGCTCTTCATATTGCATCCAAAAAGTGATTAACTTCTTATTTATTAATTTATAACCTGATAACTTTTGTTTATGAGTCTGGATCCCATGGAGGGCAGGAAAGTTAAATTTCATCATAAAAATTAGCAAGCCTGATTATTCTGAAGAAATTATGTATAAAATTCTATTAACTAGTTCTCATGTCAAACATGCAGTTAAGGTTAGCAGCATGCTACCGTGCTATAAGACTATAATCCCAAAGTCAAATCATTTTCTCCATAGGTCAAACTTATTTGACAACTACTATGTGAGATGCTTTTAAAAGTAATTGAATATTTAGAACATAAATTTTGAAAATCAATAGTGTATTTGCCACGGAGGTGGTGGAATAGGAACTGACTCTTTTAGTTCAACAAAATGGTGTTTAGCTGCTTCAGTGGAAATGAGTACTTGGGCTGATCCAGTTTCTGTTCAGATGAGAGCAATGAAAAGGCTGATGGAAATGGCAGGTCAAGATATTGGCAATGGAATCATAAGTCATAGATTCTAAACTGGATTATGAGTAAAGTTAAGTAAAACAAGGCTTAATTGATTGGGAAAAATAGTGAACAGCCACATGAATAAAGAAATGAACTAATGAGTGGATGGTTGCTTGGATGGATGGATGGATGGATGGATGGATGGATGGATGGAGTAATTATATGGAACAAATTCAGGCATTTGTCAATTGACATTACATATGTCATTAAAAAACTGAAATAAAACTGAGATTGTTGTAACAGAAATTGAAGAAAAAACAAAGAATACTCTGTTTTCTTGACTGCCAAGGATTTTGTTCTGTCAATGTCCTAAATATTCCACATAAATTCTTAGTGAAAAATATTTTTATCACCTCCTATAAAAAAAAAAAAAAAACAAACCTTGGAAAATTGTACTGAGCAGTGTAGCATGCAATGTCGTATTTTTATTATGAGACTTATTTTCAGATTACCTGCTTCTAGTCAGTTTTAATTAAATGGAACCACTTCCTAGATGTGCTACATGTAGTGCAAATATTCCAACTTCAAAATGGTATTTCCCCCATCCAAGATGGACAGAAAAGTGATATTGATGGAAAGTAAATGGGTTAATTTGTTAAATGAGACTACCTACTTTAGTTTTTTATGCAACTAACATCTATTAAGCTTATAATTTGCTAGATTCTATGGTAGGCATTGAGGATAGAGATCTTAATAGAAGATTGTCTCTGCTCCTTAGAAGCATAAAGTTCAGAGAGGAATCAAACATGTAAATAGTGCAGATGTAGGTATAAGCATGGTGCACTAAGATCACAAAAATGGGAAAATCTGACTTCCTACTAAATTAGGGAAGGTTCATAAAGTAGACAACGTTTGTGCTGGGTCCTGATGGATATGTCAATAAAAGATAATGTATAAGACATGAGTGTTGATCAGAAAATATTCATTTCTCTATTTCATCTTCTTTAAGAGGAAGATATTTCTTTACCACATTAATATTAAGCTTGATCATGTGTCTTGCTTTAGCCAATAAAAGTGAGCAGTAATGACACAAGCGGAGTCCTTAAATGTATTAGTGTGGCTTAGTGTGGCCAGTTGTATTCACTAATCTTCCAGAAAAGGAATATACTCTGAAGAACTGTTGGTCCAAGGAGAATGAGGAAACACATGGAACTGACCTGATTCCAGACTACAACCTGGAGCCAGGCCCAGCAGATCCCAGCTGAGCCCAGCCTGGAACAGAGCTGCCCACACAATGCCTGAGGGGAAAACAAAAATGTGTGCTGCTTTAAGCCACTGCACTGGGTTTTGAGGGTTGTTTTTTTTTTTATGCCTTATCATGCCACATAACTAAACAATGCACAGGAAAATGCTTGCCTGATAGGGAGAAGAATATCCTGTGAAAAAACATGACTATTACTTTGCTATAATTATGCACTGGGTGACTATGTAGGAGCTGGTGGACACAGTTTGAGGAAAAATAATGGAACTGGAAAGTTGGACCAAATCTCATTGGTCACAGGATGTCATCAAAGTATTTTTCCAAGGCTGAGCCCGTGGCGCACTTGGTAGAGTGCGGCGCTCCGGAGCGCTGCGACGCTCCCGCCGCAGGTTCGGATCCTATATAGGACTGGCCGGTGCACTCACTGGCTAAGTGCCGGTCACGAAAAGGACAAAAAAAAAAGTATTTTTTCACAGAAGGAATGACATAATTGTAGTCTACAAAGTTAACCCTGTAACTTAATCTGGGAGATTATCTACCAACAAACCCACTTTTTCAACAAATACTAATGAGCACCAACTATGTGCCAGATATTTGGGTTATATTAATAAATGAAAGTATTATATATGCTATTACCTCTTAGAGGAGGAAAACAGACAATTAACGATAAACATAATAAGTGATATACATAGTATATTAGAAAGTAATAAGTGCTGTGGGAAAAAATAGATAAAGCAGAGCATGGGAAGGAAAGTTGGAATTTTAAAAAGGTTAGTTAGGGTAGGTTTCACTGAGAAAGCAACATCATCTTGGAATCTGCAGTAATCAAGGATTCTTTGAGATTGACAGCTATCATGTAGCTATAAGCATCTAGCCAAAAATTCCACGTAAATGACTCTATAATTAAGGGTGTAAACTGTTCCTTAGAAAAAGCTTATGATTCACACAATTTGTAAAGCATCAGATAGAGAGAAGTTGTAGAATGTCATGACTCGCACAATAACAGCAAAGATGCCTTCGTCGATATGTACATGGTTCTATTCTGTGATAAAGCAGTTCATGAATAGGCAGTAACTGCTGCTGAGCCACCTGGCATCTTGTAATGAAAGATATTTTCAGCACCATATTCTGAGTTTTCACTGGTGAGAAATGGTGGTTTATGCTCATTGAGGCATACTGCAAAACCTTGGCAATAAACCCTTATTTGACAATCTGGAAGGCACCTTTATGCGGGAGAATTCAAACACTGTGCCAGGCCCTTCTCTAGGAGACAGCTGAACTGACTCTGTTGTGGTTTCAAGTTACAATTTATGTTAAAGAAGATGGCATGAAATTATTTGAACACTGGAGAAAGAGTCCAAAGTCCTTTCTTTGCCTTACAGTCGACACAACATGGATCAGAGCAGGCCTGAGGAAGCCCCACCAAGCCTCCATGACCCTAGAGTGCCATGGGGAGACAAACATGGGCAGCACCTTGGTCAGGCTGGCAACAGTAATGGGGTTACTTAAAGTTCATCCATTAGGAACACAGGCTGCTCGGTAGAAGTTAGCATAAAGGCCACACTCAGTGCCAGACAGGACAATAAAGCTCAGAGGATGCCATCATGATGAAGGATGGAAGTCACAAAGCAGATGTCTGCCCCGTGTCATGATAACATGGAGGTGCCTGGAAAGGTCCCCCGGGGAGAAGACACAGGGAGAGGGAAATCTAGAACTGAATGGATTTAAGCATGAAATGATTGATGATACCCTGGAGTGGACAAGCCTACCTAGAGATGAAAAAATTAAATTTCCTGCCACCAACTATAATAATAACTCAAAGTTAAGATACAGTTAAGTTGAAGAAAAAAAAGAAGACAATTATATTTTTGCATACCTGAGTTTGTAAGTTTGAAAGTTCCTGCCTGTTTCATTAGGAAATATGCAGTTGCATTCAAAACTTCCCAAGTTTTATATCTCAGTTATCAATCAAAGGAGCTGGCATCTGTTTCACTGAAGAGAAAAAAAAAAAAAGCCTAAATTTTATCCATGGCACTGATCCTTCCTAGAAGGCAAATCTTCCCTGATAAAACATTCCCTGCAAAAAACACTTAGTTTCTCCTAAAACTTTCTTCAAGCATTATGAAAAGAAGCAAACTTTCACTTACAAAGATAAATACCTATATTTGTAATGCTACAAGACATGTTCCAAGGACAACCCCCCAACGTAATTCAGAAACACAAAATGCAGCCCTATTGCACATATGGTATTCTCCCTGGTCACCATCAAGAAGGAGTCTGAGAATTCAGTTTTCCAACTTCCTTCATCTTGGAGGTCATCCGTGTACTGGCAGAGAAACCTTCTAGTTTCCCTGTTCCTCTGACTCCCTCTTCTGTCTCCCCAGGTACCCTCCTGCAGATGGTACTGCACATGATGTAAGGCCTGAGATCTGGGCAGCAACCTCCCCCGCCACACTAGTATGGTCCCCCAGCTTCCCGACTTTGACTTAACAGTAGCACCCCTCCTCTTCCACTTCAGGAATAGCTGTCTGCCTCTATCTTAGCACTTGTTCATTATTTTTAAGTAAGGAATCATTCTTAACAAATTATCATATGATGTCCCTAGTATGCCAGCAGTTTCTTCACAGCAGTTCTTACAGAATATATATATGTGTGTATATGTACACACGTATACATATACATGTCCACAGAATACCATGTGTGCAACAGGGCTGTATTTCTTGTTTCTGTATATGTGTACACACATATACATATATATGTCCACAAACTGGATGTTTGAGCTTACTGGGGAGTTGGGGAGTACTGTTTCTACAGAGGATCTTACTTGCTTCCTTACGTTTCCTGGCTTTGTAATAAAGCGTCATACAGATACTAACTCCTTTTTTTTGTTTGTTTTTAACGATTGTTGTAGAAAAGATTTAAGTAAGCTTTTAGCAAGCCTTCTAAATTTGTCCTAGATTTGGCTGAACTTTTCTTCTTTAACAATAGACATTTATGGCTCACAGTCCTGGAGGCTGGGAGTCCAAGATCAAGGTGCTAGCCACTTCTGTTCCCACTGAGGGCCCTCTTCCTGGGCTGCAGATGGCTGCTTTCTCCCTGTGTTCTCACATGACGGAGAAAGTGAGTGAGCGAACTCTGGTGTCTCTTCATCTCATAAGAACACTATTCTGATCACAAGGGCCCCACCTTCATGACCTCATCTAACCCTAGTTGCATCTTGAAGGCCCCATCCTCAAATGCCATTGTATTGGGGGTTAGGGCTTCAATATAGGAATTTGGGGTGGGGGGATGCAAACATTCAGTTCATAGCAACTGTACTTTTAAGTATTGAAGTCTACCAAGTAAATGTGAATATATATTTGGGCAATGGTTCTTAAGAACCTCCATTACCATAATATATCATTGGTTTGCAGTCAGCTTTGAGATGCACTGCTAGAAATTTATTATTATAGAGAGACAGTCCCACCAGAGAAACCTTATTTATGGTTTTTCTGTTTGTAAGCTTCATCAAAAAGCCCCTTGCTATAGACTCAATGTTTATGTCTCCCCCAAATTTATTTATTTATTCTTTTGAATTTATTTTTTAACTGAAATGAATTGATTATACATATTTATGGGGTACAGAGTTATATTTTAAAACAGGTATACAATGTATAAATGATCAAATTGGGGAAATTAGCAAATTCTTCCTTGCAAAGATTTATCATTTCTTTGTGATAAGAACATTTGAGCTCCTCTCTTCTAGCCATCTCACTATCCCCTCTCCCTGCCTTTTCTAGCCTCTAGTAACCACATTCTACTCCCTACTTCTAAAACTCTGACTTATTTTTTTTTAGGTCCCACATACAAGAGAGAACATGTGGTATTTATCTTTCTGGTCTAACTTATTTCTCTTAACATAATGTCTTCCAGGCTCATCCATGTTGCCACAAATTTTTCTTTCATGGCTGCTTAGTATTTATTTCATTGTGTATATATGTACTACAATTTCTTTATCCATTCATCTGTTAATTACATATCTTGGCTATTGTGAATAGTGCTACAATAAACACGGGGGTGCAGATATCTCTTTGGTATACTAATTTTCTTTCCTTTGGATAAATATCCAGTAGTGGGATTGCTGAATCATATGGCAGTTCTCTTTTTAGTTTTTCTGAGGAATCTCCATACAGTTTTCCATAATGGCTGTATTAACTTGCATTCCCATCAATAGTGTACAAGAATGAGAATTTCTAGTCTCACTTCTTCCACGTGAGGGTACTTCAAAAAGTTCACGGAAAGATTTGTATTATCTTCTAACTCAATTTTTCCAGGACTTTGAAGACTCCTTGTAAATAAGCATAAACCAATACAGAGTTAACATTTTCACCCAAAAATGAAAAATAAAAAAGGTTTTTAGGCCAGTTTTTATCATCTTTAGAATACTTGGGCATTTACCAAAAACAGTACACATTGGCTCAATAGATATTTCTGTGTAGATCTTAGTGAATCCTGTGTGTTTAATCGTTTAGTTAAGACTTCCTGGTTTGGAGTGGTTTTATAGATGATAAACTGTGGTTCTGGATTTTGTATACCAATCAACCTAAGTAATTCCTGCAAGAAGCAGTTTTTAAAATTAATGCCATGATTTGGAAACCCATATACTACAAATGCTGTGTAGTATTCCAATTGTTTGGATGAACCATGATGTCTCTTTTCCTCAAAAAACTGCAGAAAATGTGTTGTTGCTAATAATATTTTGAGAAAAAGCCTGAGGCTGTTTTTTATCATTCTATTTCAAACTACATATTTATCTTTTTCTCCCTATCCATATAAATGTGTATATCTGCGTGTGTTTACATATGCACACACATTTATTATACAAATAACCCATATACATATAAATGCATATATATGAGGGTACTTCAAAAAGTTCAATGAAAGATTAATATTATCTTTTAATTCTATTTTTCCATGAACTTTTTGTAGTACCCATATAGATAGATATTATTCTTTTGCTTGAGAAGACAAAATAAAATTCTTCTATTTTCCTGACAAAATTTTCTTCCAAAATACACTTCAGCAGTTTTCTTATGCTATGTTTTCTTTATTTCTGGTGCTGAATTTGGATGTCAATCCATCTCTTAGGTCTGCAGTTGGCTTCCAAATAATGTGGCTAAGTTCTGCTTGAGACAATTCCTTCTAGATACCTAGGCAATGTTTAAGTTATTTCTTTATAAACTGACAGGAAGACGTGCTATCAATATTACCTATTTAGCCACACTGGTACTTGAGAAAGGAGGAGAAAATGTCAAGGTCATGAGCATCTGCCATTTGGGAAGTTAGTATCTGCACGGTTTCCCTCCATATTTGTTACAGACTCTTTTCCAAGGGCCAGATCTGCTGAAGAGGGAAAATGACCTCAATTGTGTTTTTTTTGTTTTGTTTTGTTTTTTTGTCGTTTTCATGACCGGCACTCAGCCAGTGAGTGCACAGGCCATTCCTATATAGGATCCGAACCCGCGACGGGAGCGTCGCAGCGCTCCCAGCTCTGCACTCTCCCGAGTGCGCCACAGGCTCGGCCCAAAATGACCTCAATTGTGACAGTGCCCCTTACATATCCTTCCTTGCTGGCACTCTGAAGAGTCAGACAAAGAAAAGAGCTTTTTGTTTGGCTTCTAGAGCTTCTGGTAAAATCAGTTGCATAAAATTGTTCCTCAATCTTTTCCTTCCTTCCTTCCTTCCTTCCTTCCTTCTTTCTGTATTAGTCTGTTTTGTGTTGCTATAAAAGAACGCCTGAGATCAGGTAATATATAAAGAACAGAGGTTTATTTGACTTACAATTCTGGGACAGCTGCATCTGGCACAGGCCTCAGGCTGCTTCTACTCATGGAGGAAAGTGGCAGGCAGCTGGTGGGTACAAGCAGATCATATGGCGAGAGGAAGTGAGAGTGAGAGAGGAGGTGCAAAGGTCTTTTAAACAACCAGCTCCTGAGGGAACTAATAGAGCAAGAACTCACTCATTACTCCCCCAACCTAGCGAGAGCATTAATCCATTCATGAAGGATCCACCCCATGACTCAAACAGCTTCCAGCACTGCCACACTGGGGGTCAGATCTCCAGAAGAATTCTGGGAGGACTATACAGCCAAACTCTCCCTAACTCTCTCTCTCTTTTTCCCTGCTTCCCCTTTCTTTTTTCCCCAGCTACTTATGCCTAACTTCTCCACATCAGGAATTTTCAACATTAGAAATAAACTGGGCCCCTAGGAGAAAGCTATGTTTAAGATTTAAAAAAAAAAAAAAAAAATGGTGAGCTAAATATGCACACTTTCCTTGTAGGTCCCTGGCTGAGGCTTTGCATCCTGACAAACAGTAGAGAAAGGGCTCTAAATGGAGCATTTTCCAGCTTCCCCATCTTGTATCCACACTCTGACCCTCACATAAGCTCTATCAGTGGTAACTCTCAGGTTTTATTCTTATAATTATCCCTTCAAGGAAAATACTTATGTGTCACCTCCATGGGTCTTCTCTCATTTTGTCCAAATTGCATTGGAACTGGGAGACTGTCTCCCAAGTTTCTTGTACAAGGCTACATTGCTCCCTGGTCTCAACAGTGGGGCTGTTTTCTTCAAAAATGTTTTTCGTTTGTTTCTTTTAATGTCATTGAGTTTTGGGGAGACCATTTGTAAACTTGCACTTTTTCCAACTTCCCTGAATGTAAATTGGTATTTTTTAAATTATATGCTCAACTCATAATTTTTTTTTTAAATAATAATCCTTTCTAGAAAGTGTATGAAATAAGATAGGTCTTACCCCAAATGGCCTTCAGCAAGTTCTCTATTTAATGAACCTAAGTTTTCCCACATATAAAATAGAGGTAATAGAATCTATCCAGAAAAGTTGTTGTGAAGATTACATGTAACGTATGTAAAGCGTCTAGGGCAGACTCTGATATCTGAAAGTTACATGATGAAAAAATAAATAAATAAATACATTTGAAGCTAGTAATTTAAATTAGTTATAATTTTTAAGTTCTACTTTAAGCCACTGAATATTTGAGTACTGTGATTCTTAAAACAGAATATTCTACTTACAAATGGTTATTTGATACCCGTACTCAGTACCTGTTTTCCCTGAAGGGATAATACCATATTGGATGGTGCTATGTGAGTAAAGTGGGAACCATTTCTCTGAAGTTTTTTAAAGAGACCAACTTCCGTCTTTAAAAAGGCCTCTGGGAAAATTAATCAAAATGGCACTCTCAATCATGTCTCATGCTTTTTCCTTTCCTACAATATGCTTCACAAACCTGTGGGAAATTCTGAAAGGAAAAGTTCTATGGTAATCTCCATAATTGTTCTCTCACTTTTGTGTTGTAAATAATCATTCTGTATACTCAGCAATCCAAATAGGCAGGGATAATTATAGGGTGTACTATAGAGATAAATACTTTTTTTAAGAAACGGATTTTTGAAATAGAATCATCTCTTTCATCCTGTAACTTGAGATTTATAAACTGAAATCTCTACTGTATGTGCCTGCTAGATATCACTAAGGCATAATAAAATAAACCAATAATTTAGTAAAACTTTCTTAACACAAGGTTTAAATTTCTTTTGGTTATTATTTTAATGCAAATAGGACAGCCTGGTTCTTGTTCTGGATGTTACAAAGTAGACAATTCCAAACGTCGTGCTTTGCAGTAGACATTTAAATAGTTTCTTTCCAGCTAGAACCAAGAAAAAGGTAACCCAGCAACTCTAAGCAGTTTATCAGATGATATGTAGTCTTCTCTCAAACAAAGCCTTTGTTTCCTGGGTCCATATTTCTTTTGACCAAGGTCTGTCAAGAGAAATAGTTATCTTTTTCATAAAGTAGCGAGGCCAAATTAAACCACTTCCTGCTCTCTCTGTGTGGAGTAAGATTATTTTGCCATTTCTTCTGCTGATCTATAATTTTGCTTTAAAATGAAACAGCCTGAGAAATGGCACTCTCCCAGGAGCTGACTGAGCTGGTCCCTGCCTGGGACAGGAAGTCATAGTCTAAGTCTAGAAGGAACTGAAAGGAGACAAGCAGTGTGCTGACTCCTATCCACCTACGAATGTCGGCTAAAGTAAGATGAGCTTATTATTTAGCACTTTTTGCTTTTGACCACAGCTTCTCAGGCCTTATTTCAAACCCATAACATGAGCCGAGGTAGGAATCATTTGCAACCTTTGAAGTTCCTTACTCACTTTCACAGATCAGGGAACATGAAGTGTGAAGTAGAACAGAGAGGAAGACTGAGCTTCAACAGTCTGCTGGCCTCACTCTAAGGTTACATGTTTTCTACTCCTTTTTTCTGGCTTGATAAGCAAATCCTTATAATTTATACTAAAATGCTCAAGCTAGTCTTTGTGTCTATGAGATTTTTATCTCAAGGCTCAGAGGTAGAATAAAAAGTGGTCAAGAGAAAAAATTAAGTCAGTCTGAGCTCAAATCTCAGTTCTACCTCTTACTAGCTTTGTGACCACTGACAAGTTACTTGATTCCTCTGTCCCTCAGTTACCTGCCTAAAAATGAGGGGTAAAATTATAGTACTTAACACGTGAGATGGCTGTGAGACTCAAATGAGCTAAGTACTTAGTTTCACAGGTAATAGTCTATAAATGCCACCTATGTATATTACTGAATTAAAATACTCCAAAATTGGCTCAATGAAATATATATTATAGTATTCACCTTTAAAACACAGAATCTAGGTTTCTAAACCCATAGTAAATGACTTATAAAAAGATGCAAATATCGTAGAATATTCAAGGTCAATCCTTGAGCCTGAGGACACCAGGATACAGGCTTTTTTGAGCTGAAATTCCTAAATATGTTCACAGGGGAAAACAAGTATGTTGTACTTTTGACCCATATTAGTGGAAAATCCCATATTACTCCTATGGTGAGGCTCCATGAAATGCAAATTAAATGACTTGACCAAAATAGGGCTGCCAGATAAAATACAGGACATTCAGTTAAATTTGAAATTTAGATAATTGGAAAATAATTTTATAGTATAGGTATGTCCTGTGAAATATTTGAAATGTACTTATACTAAAAATAAATTAATATCTTATCTGAAATTAGGAAAACTTAAGCCAAGAAGACCCCACGACTGAGCTGCTTCTGTCCTGTCTAACGTGATGAAAAAGCACAAGAATGTCCTTTTTTTTTTTTTTTTTTTTTGTCTTTTAAAGGACAGGACATGTTCAAGGACACATAGAACATGAGGGGGATCACTTCTAATACAAAAATGGTAGTATAAATCAATGTTCTTACATTCAAATCAGTCCAGGAATATCACAAACGTGGTGTTTGCTTCAAAGATGATATTCAAGTATCTTATTTAGAATACTACGCCTAATACATCTATCAAGAAATAAGCATCTATTAAGATATATGTAATTTTTGCAGTTTTTAATACCTTCTAAATCTACCATCACCTTCTCCAAACAGATCTCCATAACCTCTTCTTCCACTATAGGCCCTTCTTCCCCCATATCTCCCCTCCGGCTGGAATCTCCCCTTCCTTGGAAACCCCCTCCTCTACCCAATTCTCACCATCTTCTTCCCACTCCCCCCAGCTCCTCTGCCACACCCCCTTCATCACCACCCCAACCACTTCTCTCCCTGCCTAGTTGGTTTTTTTTGACAAGGGGGCATATCAGAGAGTGGTGATTCAATTACATCCGTTCTTCCTTCTCTGTCAAGCATCCTTCTCATCAGCACCTTGTTAATGCTGTGTTCTCCCAATGGGATTTACTACTTGTTCTAATGATCTAGGATCCACCTACATGAATAGCAGGTAGATGTACCAAGGTCGTAGTTATCATGGGTGGAAAGGCAGGACGCTCAGGCTGGTAAATTCTTTTTATGTTATCATATTTTTCAATTTTACCAAATTCACATATTTCCTGCAGAGATGTTTACTCATATAGCACTATCCAATATGGTTATTTCAGATGTGTATCAAACAACTATTTACAAATTAGCTCAGTTGGTTACAGAGTGGTGCTATAACACCAAAGTCACAGGTTTGGATCCCTATAGAGGCCAGCAGCCAAAATTAATAAATAAATAAATACATACATACATAGATTATTCTGTTTTAAGAATCATAGCATCCAAATACTCAGTGGCTTAAAGTGGGACTTAAAAATTATAGTTAACTTAAACAACCAACTTTAAGTAAGTGTATTTATTTATTCATCATTTTTTTGCATATTAGACACTAGTCTACATATAATCTTCACAGGTTTTCTGAATGGATACTGTTATGTCTATTTAATCTGTGAAAAACTTAAAGCCATTAATTTGAGTACTTGTTCCAGGCCATTGTGGCTTAAATGGGATTTACACTCAGAAATGTCTTATTTCAAGCATCTTCTAGAAAGGATTATTATAAAAATATAACTTGATTATATAATTTATTTTCAAAATCTGGATTTATATTTGGGAAAGTTGGAACCAAAAATGATATTTTCTGTTTGAGAGTTGGAATGTATTTAAAGTATCACTGGAATTTTCAGGTGGTAGAGTCTAGGTGACCTTGGGGATTTGGGGACTGCAGCTTGAGTGGACTAAGGTAGATTCAAAAGTTATCTGTGTAGTTACGTTTTTCGAAACTTGGGGAATAGATGTATGTGCCAACAGACAAGATGTAGAGTAGAGAAATGATGAACCAAGAAAGAAACTGTGATGCTCTCATTTGGGTGAGAAAGGAAGAATACGTAAAGGCATAAAATGAGAAGCCACAGAGGCAAGAGCCCCATCTGAGTGGTGTTATGTCATGATAGCCAAGAAGGTGAGATTTTCAAAAAATAAGCAGTCAGTAGTGCTATGTGCTATAGGGAGCCTGCGTAGGGTGCAATGTGAAAGGCAACTACACAACAAACTTCATTCAGCTAGTTAAGCTTCTCGAAGTAGCAGAGTGAAGGGAAATCAGCAGGGGATGTCAGGACATGGAAACCTTGTTTCCTATGTGTATTTCCCAGGGGTGTCCTAATGATAAGATTTACCTAACCTGGAAGCCAGGACACTCCTCACGTTCTGCCTCGTAAGGTCAACCCCAATCGACTATTAGGCTCTGGGTAATTTGTTTTGGGGAGCTTCCAGGCTTTTCCTCTCCCCTTCGTGCATCAGTGGTAGAGCACTGTCTTCTTTGTTACAGGCATACAGTAATACTTGCTTGTCCTTCTCTGTTATCAACAGTAGTCTTCTTTGATTATACAAATTATCTTTACAGTCTTATTTCACTTTTTGGATTAAAATGAATTATCATCTCCACTTTTTCCAGAATTTGATCTTTCAAAAACTATTCCATGTTAGGTGATATTATCCTTATTTTATGGAATAAAAACTTGAGAAGGAAACTGCATATAATAAAATTATTATTCATTTACTCTGTACCAGAAACTATACTAAGCACTGCATGCATTGTGTCTCATTTAGTTATCACAAAAATAACAATAATGAAGGAAAAATTTTAAAAGGATAGCGAGTGTGGCAAAATCTCATTGAATACAGGTGATGGGAATATCGAGGGTCATTATACTGTTATTAATTTTATGTGTATTTAAAATCTTTCATTAAAAATTTGAAAACCCTGACAATTGGTGAAGTTGAGCACATTTTAATGTATGTGTTGGCAATTTATATATCTTCTTGGGAGAAATGTCTACTCAGGTCCTTTGCCTATTTTTAATCGGATTATTTGTTTTGCTTTTTGCTACTGAGTTGAATGAGTTCCATGTACACTTGGGACATCAGTCTCTTATGGATATCTGATTTGCAAATGTCTCTTATTTCACAGGTTGCCTTTTCATTGTGTTGATCATTTTCTTTGCTGTGCAGAAGCTTTTTAATTTGATATAGTTCTACTTACTTATTTTCACTTTTGCTGCTTGTGCTTTTGAGTCTTCTCCAAAAAATCTTTGTCGAGATCAGTGTCATGGAGGTTTTTCCCTATGTTTTATTCTAAGAATTTTATGGTTTCAAGTCTTTATCCATTTCATGTTAATTTTTGTAAGTGGTGTAAGATAAGTGTCCAATTTTATTCTTTACATATGGATATCCAGTTTTCTCAACACCATTTATTGAACAGAGCTCACACCTGTTAGAATGACTATTAGTAAAAAGACAAGACATAAAAAATGTTGACAAGGATGTAGAGAAAAGGGCACTCTTGTGCACTATTGGTGAGAATGTGAATTGGTAGAGTCACTATGGAAGTTCTTCAGAAAATTAAAAGTAGAATTACCATAGGATCCAGCAATCTCACTTCAGGGCATATATATTGCAGAACTGCAGCATTATTCATAATAGTCAAGACACAGAAATAGAAACAAATCAAGTGTCTGTTGATGGATGAACGAATAAAGAACTTATGGTACATTTATTTATACAATAAAATATTATTCATCTATAAAAAAAGAAAATCCTGTCATTTGCAACAACACGATGAACTTTGAGGACATTATAATAAGTGAAATAAGTCAGACAGAGAAATACAAATACTGTATGATCTCACTTACATGTTGAACTAAAAGTTAAACTCATAGAAACAGAATTAGAATAGTGGTTGCCAGGGCCTGGCGAGGGGCAGGGGGAGGGGTAAGGAGAAATACGAGATGTTGGTCAAAGGGTACAAATTTTCAGTTTTAAGCTGAATAAGTTCTGGGGCTATAATGCACAGCACGGTGACAACAGGTAACAATACTGTATTGTATACTTGAAATTGTCAAGAGAGTAGATCTTAAATGTTCTTACCATACACATGCAAAAAAAAAAAAAAGGTGTGTAAAAGAAGTTTCTAGGAGTGATACTTCAACACATAAAAAAAATTGAAAACCAGTTATGAAGCCTGTGTTTTACTATTTAACAAATAAGGAAACTGAAACTTGGGAAGTCAAATAATTTGACCACAGGTGTTCAGTGAAGAGATAGACTGGGATTCAAAGTTTGACTCACAGACTGTTTTAGTCACTATACCATATTGCTTGCGTGCCAAGGACAGTGTCTGATGCCATGATGAAGTCTCTTATTTATAGTTCTCACAGCAGTCTTGTACGGACTTTATTAGCATCTCAACTTTATAGACGCAGTGCAGGGAGTTCAAGGTGCTGAAGGTCAGCCAGTTACATAGTGACAGCCTAATCTAGTCTTGATGTCAACCTTCTGGTTCCAGGGCCAGTTTTCTTTCTCACTGAACAAACCTTATAAAGTTAACTCCAACCTGGCTCCAAGCCCTTATCTCCCAGATGGAGCTCTTTAGCTCTACTAAAGAATGTCTTTCTATGTTATTTTCACAAAAACCGTTGACTTTACATCACTTTGAAAAAAACCCACAGAATATTGATGGTGAAAGTTCTACACATATTCACCCTCTGACATGAGTTTACGTACTCAGTTAGAAGATTAATTTTTATTATGTGCCAAAATATGAGGAATTATGCTAACCAGTTGAAAAGTTTCCAGCAGTATCAAACAGCTAATATGTCACTGATAAGCCTAAGAGACACTGATCCTCATGGTTTTGTGTGTGTGTGCTATTTGTGGGTAAAGTTGGGCAAATCTGGTCAAATCAGACGTGCTGTATCTTATTCCACATGACTCCTGAGGGTATAATTAAAACCAGTAGACAGAAAGATACAGGGAGAAGATATTTTGCCTGTTTATGAGGAACCACTTCCTGACAATTCAAGCCACCAAGAAATAAAATGTTCTTCTATAAGATGCAGTTAAATCCCAACCATGCTCAGCAATATTACAGAATAGAATAACATACAAATAGGCTAAATAACTGGATTTAAATACTCTCTGAAGTTCCTTAGGATTCCAGAGTTCTGGGATTCTTCTAAGTTAAACCCATACAGAGTGAGGTGATATGGAAAGAGAAACAGGTCACCTGCAAGGAAGACAAGACATGATGGAAGAGGTGGCTCGACATTAAAATTCTTCTCATTGAAGATCTCTTTGCCAATTTCAAAGCTCTTCTTTTAAGAATTTGATGTCAATTCTATGATATTAAATCATATCACAAATGCAAAGGTACTTCAAAAGTTCATGGAAAGATTTGATTTTGCACAAACTTGTTGAAGTACCCTCATGTATATTCTTGGGAGCAGAATATAAATGTAATAATAAGCATGTCATAACAGCACAGCAATATACTTGAATATTAGTGAATATGGAGAGAAAATTGTAATCAGATACTGGCACCAAATGGGGAGCAGTCTGATTCTAGCCATCACTAATTACATATCAAAGTATTTGTGTTGTGGTGAAAAATAAAAACATGCAAATTTCATATTTTTGACTTTAGAATTAACCATCTGATGTTTCTTTACTGATTTAAGAATGTTTATGTTTATGGGAACATGTACAGATGTTGAATTTGATGAATTTTTATTAACTACTGGCATAGCCTTTCTAATACATTGAAAGAAACTTTTTTTTCTGATTTATTCTGAAATAATAATTATTAACAATCAGGCTCTGAGAACATCTTTTTTTTTTATTTCTCAGATCATTGTTTTTGTTCTCTTTGAAGTAAACACTAGTTTTTAATTCATTGGGATGGGGTAAAAAGGGAATCCAATGACTTTTATTGGCCAGAAGAAATTTTTTAAAAGCCAACGCATTCCTTGGCTAATGCCTTTATTTCAAAAGACAATGACTCATTATGTTTTTGCATTTTGTGTAATGAAAATACTCAGGGCCAAGTGTAAAATTGGGGAAATATAAAGAAAAGTGAACTCAATTCAACAATTAATTGACTATGACATCATGGGCATCTTATCATTCTTTTCACAACCACTATCAAATTGTCACTTTGCCAGCACAGGAAAAAAGAGCATCGGATGAGTGACATTAAGAACCCCAAATTATATAAATTTGGGCACTGGCGCTTTCAATCTAACTATTGATGAATTAATACATCATTCTTTCTTTGTGAATGTCAGAATCACATACACAAAGAAACTTATTAATTATGTAACATAGATTATATTAAATTTTATCAGGCCTAATGTAATTTTTTGTCTTCTAATGCTACAAGTTCATGTAAATAGAAAGGGTATTAGTAATGATGATCAAGACAAATGTTAACCATTAATTTATTTATTCATTCAATTAGTGCATTGTATTAGTCAGGGTTCTCCAGAGAGACAGAATCAATAGGATATGTTATAATTATATGAGAGGGATTTATTAGGGGAATTAGCTCATGTGGCTATGAAGAAAAGTCCCATGATAGGCCGTCTATAAACTGGATCCCGGTAACGTGGCTCAGTCCAAGGCCAAAGGCCTCAAAACCAGGGAAGGTGATGGTGTCCTTGGTGTAAGTCCTGAAACCCAAAAGCTGGAAAGTCTAGAGCTCTGATGTCCACGGACAGGAGAGAATAGTGTATCCCAGCTCCAGCCGATTGAGAGAGCTTCACCTCTTTCCTCTCTTTTGTTGTCTCCGGACCCCCAGCAGATTGGATGGTTCCCACCCACAGTGAAGGTGGGTCTTTCACACCCAGGCCACTCATACTCTCATACTAATCTCTGCTGGAAACACCCTCATGGACACAGCTGAAAAGATTGCTTTAACAGGTTTCTCAGCATTCCTTCATCTAACCAAGTTGACATCTAGAATTAACCTTCACATGCATATCCTGTATATTAAATTATTAGACAGTTCTATAAATGATTCTGACATGCACCCAGGTTTAGAAACCCCTGACCTACATAAAATGACACTAGTCGTGCTATCTAGTCTTAATTGATATCAAAACAGAAAGAAAAAACAACAACAGAGTTATCCCTAACATATTTCTTTTCCCTCCCATTTCTACTGCCATAATATCTGGCCCTCATTGGCACCTGCCCTAACTTTCATAGGAGCCTCCTAACTATTTTCCTTTTATCTGTTCTTTCTATTCGGCAGTTAAAATACCCAGGTTACTAAAGCTCAGTCTTTACTCTGCAGTGACTCTACAGAGGACTTCATCCAGGCCAGTGATTTCAATCACCACCCTTACAAAGATAACTCACACATTTCCATGTTCAATTCAAATCTCTTTCCTAGCTTCATACTCTCACAATTTAATGCACATCTCTTAAATGGAGTACAAAGGAATCCCAAACCCAACTTGTTTAAAGCTGTATATATTATCTCCCCAAATGCCCTGCCAACCTGTTCCTCTTCTACCTTGTCTAAAAGTCATCAAGGACCCTTGTTTTAATCTCTGGACTACCCATCTAGTCCATAAGCCAGGCCCATGAATCTGTCCATGTTTATTTTATTTATTAAACTTTTTTATTTAAATATCACAATTTAACACAAATTATTTAACACAAATCTGCTTACTTCCCATTTTCAAAACAGTCTGTGTCTTTCAGTCTGTCCACCTTTCTGGACAGATCTGGATGCAGATCTGGACAGTCTTCCTCTCATTGTCAACATTTTCACTAGTTGTGATGGCCAGTCTCATGAAGTACTTTAATCACTCCCCAGAAAATAACTTTCCCATCTCTGCATCTCATATTCTTCATAATAATTTGCAACATTCTGTCTTTAATTACAGCTAAATTTAAACGTCTTACATAGTTAAGGGTAGAGACTATATTTTATTTCTTTTTGAAAACTTGACACATCTTGCAATAGTTCCAGGAACATATAAAACTCTAAATAAATAGTTGTGAAAGAAATGAATCATTCCATTCTCTGTAGCTATATCTTGCTCTTAAAGGCAATTTGTTTTCCCAATTGTTCAGTGATTTTCTGGGTATTTGTTTTTTAATGGAAAAAACATTGCACATATATTTTATGGAGTCGGAAGTACTGAAAAATATAAAGAAGAGATTAAATTATCTATTATCTCATTACTCTTGGATAAACACTTTCAACAAATTATACATTTCCTTCTAAACTCTGTTTATTTTATATTTAGGTATTTTGCATAGTTGCACAGAGCATAAATGTTTATATAATATATTCTGTGGTACATGGTATAACCTATAGACTTCCACAATTTTAAAAGCAACAAATTTAGCACAACCTTATTTATCATAAGTATAGATACTATCAACAACTATTCTCATGTTTTCAAAATATGGGTTGGTAAACAACTAAAATACCATAAAAATATATATAGTACGTGCAAATGAAACCTCCAAGAAGAAAGGAATTAAGAAGACTCTGTCTGTACCCTATGACTCTATGTGTATATAATTTAATCTTAAAACTGAAGGGTTTGGGAAATTTGCACAAATGTTTCCAAGAATACAAAATAAAAGACAATTGTAATTGTAAAATAAGTGTGCTCTTTCATTCATTCATTAAATTTTTTTAAAATGACTGAACACCCAGCACTGTATTAAATACACAGTGTAGAAGACATACCAAGTAACATTCCTTAAGGAAATTACATGCTAATTGGGGAAACAGACAGTTTGTGCTTAAACAAATAATTGAAATTATTACAATTTGTAATAAATGCTAAGAAGGAAATAAAAGGATTTTGTCTTAAAGAATAGCTAGAGGGACCTACTTTAGAAAGGATGATCAGGGAAAGGACCGAGCACAAGAAGAGCAGAGGAACATTCCCTGAGAATAGAAAGACAGGGCATGCTGTTCTCTAGGAAAGGAGCATTGCCAAAGTTAGCAATTAGGTGAAGCACTGTATGAGGGAGTCTGCAGAAATGGGCAGGACACTGATCACAGTGGACCATATATTTGATCTTAGCTATTCTGCACAAGTATAATATTTTATATGTTATAATATTAGATCTACAATACATGTAAATATAACAGCTGCTTAGACTTTGCATTTTCTCTTATCGTTTCTTTATGCTTATTTATATATAGGCATATAAAGATAGCAGTTAAAAGCCACAAGTCTGATTATAAATAAGTACATTTTCTAATTCAGCCATTTGTATAGCTTACTATCAAATATAGATTTTTTAACTTTGAGTAAAACTGAATGAATTTAATGCAGCAATGCACACAAAAATGTTGATTGAGTCTAAACTGCTTTCATTACAAAGACAAAGATGTAAAATTCAAATATATTAGAGGAAATTAGTACCCAATATCAATTAATTCTGGTTTGTATTTCATTTCACTGAAATAAAATTAAAAATAATTGAAATAGAAATCCATGGAAATGGTAAATAAGTCTGAATATCTAACCTGCGTCTCCTGATTGCTGGTTGTGCAATACTGGGCTAGTCACGTAGGCTATTAATTGACTTTCTCATCTGAAAACAGGAATAATAATAATTCCTACAGAGTAAGGTTGATGAGAGCATCAAATATATGTGTAAGTGCCCTGTGATGCTGTTAATAAGACCTAATATTCTCTAATAGGCTATTAAATTTATATTTAACATATCAAAGAAATTCTTGATTTTCAAATGGCCATCCAGCAAGCACTACAGTAATTTTTTTTTTTTTTTTTTTACCATGTTCTCTTGTGTATCACTCATTTATATTTTGGGGCAAGCAACCTAAGAGGTACAATACCTGAATGTTTATGTTCAAGCCCTCTAATACACATAACAGAACATTCTTCATTACCAACATATGCAGGCTGAAAGGATTACTACGTACTTCCTATATCTTCTCTCACCAATTAAATAAGAGAATAGAAAATTTGAATTATTCTTGAGCAGTTTATGATAGTTTATTAGCTTTTTGCTTTTTTGTTGTTGTTGTTAATACTCCAATAAAAATCAGATTCTGTGCCAGACGAGCATGATATAGAAAATTCTTTATAGTTTAGAAATGGTTAAACACCCTCTCACCACCAACCTCAAACCTGGCTGCCATTTTTCAAAGTCAGCCAGAAGTGTGATGAGCTTGCAACAAGCAGGATTTAAAGAGCTAGAATCAAAGAGTATACTCAGCATTACTACACTGCATACACCAGAGGAATGACAAACAGCACATGAGCAGGAGCTAATGGCTGATGTCTTACAGAGCATGACAGTGATTTTCCAATAGTTGGCAGCATGGGTTTGGAAGCTATTCTTTGGGAGACACACTACATCCACCCACAGAAATTATAATCCGTGTATTATTTCAGGCTGAAATTATTTGCACCAGCTTTATTGGTGTATGATTTGTTTTATATTTCCTCTGAGAGTTGATAAAACAGATAACTATTATATATAAGTATATATGCATATAAACACACATGAAGAGAATTATAACCACTTTCAGATTTTATTTTAACACATGTTGAATGTCAATACTATCCAACACTGATAATTTTCCAATCTCAGGGCCAGGACAAATTTTTTGATACTGAATTTAAATGCCATGCTTTTTTTTTTTTTTTTTTCTTTTGCAGTGGAGGTTCTTCTGTTGGCACATATGAGAACTCACATATGCCTTCTGTAATAAGAATGGAGGCAGGAGGATTCGTTGCAGCACCTTTTTTCAAAATCAGACACAGTTTCAGCAATTCACAAAATTACTATCACTGGATTTATGAGCTTAGCTCCACTGAGGTAAATAAGCACTTTAATTCCATTCTGCCTGGGAAAATGTTTGCTAAGCTAGTCTGACACCTCTGAGGACATTATTTGCTTCATCTCCCTGAGGCTTCTGAGCTGCATATAAATCTCTCTTTTCTAGCATTTAGTGCTACATAAAATGATGCTGGTAGTGTTTGCCTGTCACTAAGTGATAATTTTATGCAAAGTAAAGATCAAGATAATTATAAAACACACTTGAATGATTTCTTTAGGGGAGGAGAAATAAATGTTATTGTGCACCCTGTTATTTTAGCTGCTATTTTTCTAGCATTTCCTTTTTGCTCCCAAACAACTCAATAATTACTTTCAACTTCTCATGATCACATTTAAAAAAAAAAATACAAGCCACTCCCTATGTTGAGAATTTTATTTTCTTTTTCTACTTAATTAAAAAAAAAATTCAATCCATGGGGGCTAAACAATAGCTGTATGTGAGCTGTTAGTTCTAATCCATACCTGATTCTTAGATTTAGAAAGAAAAAAAAATCTGGACGAGTCACAAGTTTCAGGTTCATCTTTTCTGAAACAAGTTATAAACTCTTCAAGTTATATATTCTGAACGCTTACAGATTTGTGCAATATACATATATCCGAGTATATATACAGTTTCACATATAACATCAAATTTGTTAATATACATGAATTACTCAAACAATTTATACTAATATGGTTGCTAGCATTCTTTTTAAAATATTTTTTTCCATTTTGGAAAAAAATAAGCCACACTACAAAAATTTCAGAAAAGAGAACAGAAGAATGATCCATAATTTCAAATGACTAACCATTATGATTATTTTCATGTTGCTCCAGCATAAGAATAAAACTCAGATCTCAATATGTCTCCAAACTCTATTTATTCTGTTTTTCCCTCAGCTGCATTTTCTAGAATTTCAGACCAACTTAAATTTCCAAACCCTCTCCAACTTATCATTGGGACTATTCAGGAGGTCTCACAAATTATTCCCAAACACAGAACTTGGGTAACAAGCAGTGATCCCATAGAACCAACAGTTCCTGCTCTGGTCTAGGCTGTGAGGACTGCTTTAGAGACACCCCATTTGCTCCCCACATTGACACTATTTCCACTGAGACTGGCCCAAGCCTGCTAAAAGCTGAAGCAGAAGAATGCAGCATCATTGTATAGCTGACAATGCCTCCTGCTATTGCTGTCAAAGTTTGTGGCATCAACTTTGCTGAATCCACTCATGCTGATTTGCACTCTCAGCCTCCCAAAGAGATTTTAGTAAAATGGCTGGGACTCTGGATTCTTCTTCCAAGATTAAGCATAAATCCATAAAGAGGGGGCCAGAGGAAAATAGTGTTGATGATGATACTGATGACCAAGGTGGTCATCATCACCTGTACTGTACTCAGAAGTAACGCCTTCCTCCAGCTTGGCCCATTGTCCTTGAACTACTTCTTTGACCATTTAAATAATTTGACGCCAGGCAATCTTTCAAAAGGGGCAAGACTTACTAGGCCTCTCAATGAAGCACAGGGTAGGTTCATGCTAAGATACTAATAAGGATATATTTCCCCCTGTTCTGTTGTATTCCATTCAGGAATACCATATGCCAAGCACTGTGCTTGGAGCTACAAAGGAAATAAAGCAGTTATAGTTTTATCCACATGGAGTTTATAGCATATTGGAGAAAAACAGATGGTGAACAAATATTTGCAATATTGGTGAGAGTTGTAAAAAGCAAACTACAGGCTGCTACGTGAGGCTATAGAAAAGGAATCTAATATCAGGCAAAGACTACAATTCATCACAGTCGCGTGGGTGTATGAGTATGTGACTGTCTGTGTGTGTACTAGCCTGTGTCTCTATTTTGCCCCAGGTGTGACCACTCCTTTGTATCACATGGGATGGCTTCATGGACTTAAATTGTCTATTTGGCTCCTTAAGGCAGCTGAATTGGGACTCCAGGCCTTGTTAGTCAAAGAAGACATCCAAGATGTGAGATCAGAAGATGAGACAGAATTAGCCATAAAATATGGGTGTACGTTAATGAAAAATAGCATTCTAGCAAAAAAAAAGAAGACATGTATGTACTTCACAATAATAATATTAACAATAGTAGCAATAATAACCATCATTTTTATTAGTTTCAGCCACTGTTCTAAGTACTTTATATGCATTTTGTTATTTAATCTTTGCATCTACAACATAAAGAAAATCCTATTTTTATCCATCTTTTTTAGTTGAAGAAACTGAGATTTAGAGATCAAGTGATGTGCCAAAGTTTATACAGTCAGCCAATGGTCAACTAAAAATATGAATTCATTTTTGTCAACTCTAGGCATGAACTCTTAACCACTAACTATGCCAGTGTTTTCCAAATTGTGGGTCCTGATTCATTAAATGGTAATACAATCAACTTCATGAATCAATTTTCCAGTATTTTTTGGTAAATATAATACAAATAAAGGATAAAATATTAGAGTGAATTATAGCTAGAAGGGACAAGTATTTTTTTGGTAAAACTCCCAGCACTGTTGGTGGGACTGTAAATTAGTTCAGCCATTACGGAAAACAGAATGGAGGTTCCTCAAACAACTACATCTAGAACTGCCACATGATCCATCAATCGCACTGCTGGGTGCATACAAAGGAATAGAAATCATCATGTTGATGATTATCTGAACTCCCATGTTTATCACAGCTCTATTTACAATAGACAAGAATTGCAACCAACCTAAATGTCCATCACTGGATGGCTGGATAAGGAAAAGGTGGTATAGATACACAATGGAATACTACTCTGACGTAAAAAAGGAATGAATTCTGCCATTTGTAGCAACATGGATGAACTTACAGAAAATTATATTAAATGAAAGAGAAATACTGCATGTCCTCATTCGTAAGTGGGAATTAAAAAATAAAATAAATATAAAAAGAAAGTAAGAAAGATATAAAGGTACAACAATCACAATAATTTGTCAAACTTTCAAAAGGAGAAAACAGAACTGAGGCCACCAGAGGTGAGAGAGAAAGGGGAGAAAAATTGGTAAAGGCCACAAAAAATGATTGTATTGTGTAATGTTGAATTTACTAATAATCCTGATTTGAGCATCACATATGTCCCACACATATTGATATTCAGTGCTGTACTCCATGGATATATACAATTATGCTTCAGTTTAAAAGGAATGTTTGAGAAAGATAGCATTATTCTATACTGATTCACCAGCACTAAAGTAAAGATAAAACAAAGCCTAACATCGTTATTGCATAGAGTGGGAAGACTAAGAAAGATTATTGAAGTGGTAGGTGGGAACTGGATAATAGAAGATTTTGTAGGCTGTGCTATAAATTTAAATTTAATCTAAGGAGAATGGAAAACTACTGAAGAACTTACTGAAGAGAGTAATAGATGTCTATTTTCCAAAGATCATTTTGGAATGAAGACAAGATAAATCCAGATACATTGGTCAGGAGAACATTGCAATTATCCAGGGAAGCAAAGATGGTGTCTTCAGTAAAGACATGGCAGGGAATATGGAGAAAACTGAAAGGAGGATAGTGGTATTTTGGGGGAAAATTGACAAAAAATCATGTAATTCTTTCTTTGCTTTTATTCGCATACTGTTAAGTAGAGTGTAGATCCAGTTTCTAATCTGTCATTTTATTTTATATTTTATCATGAACATTATTTGATAGAGTTATAAAATATTATTTAAAATTATGTTTAAATATGTAATATTCAGAACTATCAATTACAATTTTTATAACAAAAGTAATACATGGTAGTTTTAAGGAATAATATGTGCATAAAAGAGCTATGCAGTAAAAATTGGAAATCAGCCATGAAGAAAAATGTTTGCATAAATAATGTTTTTATTAACTGTACTTATTATCCTTTTCTCAAATAGGTTGAGAAAAAGTCAGGATAACTAACATACTCATCATCACAAAACATAATCATTCTTTATGTCCATTAACCAATTTCTCCCTAACCCACCTCCCATTCCCATAACTTTGCCAATAATTATTTCAAGACCAAAAAGAAAACCAAACTGGGAACCTGATTAAAGACATTTTTATTTTATTTTATTTTTTATTTTGTTTTATCTTATTTATTTATTTATTTATTCTTTTGGTCAGTTACTAAAAGCTCACAATCACCTATACAGAATCAAAGAGCTTCTCACAATCATAAGCAATTTCTATTTCCTTTAAAAACTTGATTACTGTATCTTAATATAATTAAGACAAAAAATGAAGACTGTGCAATCTCTAAAATATAGATAATAGTACGTATGTCATGGCTTGTTCTGAATACTGGGCGAGTTTATGCTTGTAAAACAGCTGGTACATAATTAATATTATGTAGGCATTTGAAAAAGGAAGAGAGAGAGGGAGTTTGGTCATTCACTGCTATAGCTACTTTAAGAATTACTTTCAGGAAAAAAAAGACATGTGATTTTAAGTCTGTTTATTTACAAGGTGTATTAACAATTGGAAAGGACTGATTGGTATCAGTTTGCTTCCAAAATCAAGAAAATGTATTTATTAAAGGGACAAATAGTAAAATGTTGGGACTGCTTCATCACTCTTAAAGGATAAGCCAGCACCTGTTACCACTACAGAAAACATGGTTTTCACTGCCCATTTAGTATGATGATAATTGGTCCTGAAGCTTCTCACCACAGGAATACAATCTACATGCCTAGAACGATTCTTCAGTACCTGGAGTGTTTCACTAAATAAGATATTTTGACTTACAAAATTATTACATTTTAATGCATTAAACGATCATGTTTAGTATGCTTATTTGGACAGTGCAAGTATCCACCTTTATTGCTCTAAATCATTACAAAAGAAAAAAGATTTCCTTTGTTTTTATTTATATCATGAGGCAAGAAACTATGCTAAAATAAAAACAAAGTAGAGAACTTTCCCATTAAAAATAACTGTTTGCATATGAGCCTGAATAGCAGGAATGGGTTTTAGAGCATGGCTTATTGCTTCCATATGAGGTAAGAGAATAATAAATAAGTACATTTATTTGCATAAATATGTATATTCACACATATGTATGTAAATTTATATTAGTATTTGACATTCTTATTTTTGTACTAGTCTGGATGAAAACATAAACATACATATAAAATCACAGAAAAAATAAAAATATAGTATTATGTAAATAATCTATACTTGTATCCAAATAATAATGTATTTTTATTCTGAAATGTTAATAAATGCTTAAGAAGTCAGTCATTCAGATTTAATCTATCTTATTTCCAAAATTAGACACAAAATAATAGTAGAAGTTATCACTTATTGAGTGGGAGCAATTACTAGGCTTTTTAATAGAAGTTTTTGATATATTACATTATATTTGAATACAATTCCGTCATGTAAGTGTTAATATTTCATGTTTAAAGGTAAAGAAACTGAGAAATAGTGATGTCAAATAAATTACAACCAAAGTATAATGTTTCTCACCGTAATTTTAAAATACCCTATATTTTACCACCATAATGGATATGCATTTTTCAGGCAGAGCTATTTGAAAATCCATTTTATTGTCACTTCATCACAGTCTATTTCTGTTGATGATGATGATGATGATGATGAAACTATTCTTTGCTGTTGCCTTCTTTTGCACTTGGTAATTGCATTACTTATATCATCTTATTACACCCAGCTCTATTTTCCATTTGTACCAAATAATTTATCACACTTTTACCTTTGGATATAAAATAAACTGCCACATATGATGATGTTTCCATGTGTATATGTCCTTTCTCATCAAATAGGCTGTAACTCCAATGTCGGTAGAGACTGTTAGCTGTATAGTGAACTCTAGAGCACCTGGATCAATGCAAAGTTCAGAAGTGTTCATTAAATACTCATTGTCTCATAAGTTTATTTTTTCATTTATTTTATTTTATTTTTATTTTTTTATTATACATACATGTGAGGTACAGTGTTGATTTTCAATAATTGTGTACAGTGTGTGGTGTTTAGACCAGTATAGTTAACTTATCCATCATTGCAATACACAATCATTCTTTGTGTCCATTGACCAAATCCTCATTAGCCCCCCACCCCCTCCTCTCCCTTTTTCCACCTCTAGTTTTCTAAAAGTTCAATGTATTACTGTGATTGTTGTTTCTTTCTTTCTCTGTGTCTCTCTATTGTTCATTTGTTTATTTATGGATTCAGCTCTCAGTTATGAAAGAGAACATGCAGTATTTCTCTTTCGCTGCCTGGGTTGTTTCACTTAGAATAATTTTCTCCAGGCTCATCCATGCTGCTGTGAATGTTAGAATTTCATTCTTTTTCATAGCTGAGTAGTATTCCGCTGTGTATATATACCACAATTTCCTTATCCAGTCATCCATCAATGAACATTTAGGTTGGTTCCATTACCTAGCTACCATAAATAGAGCTGCAATAAACGTGGGAGTGCAGGTATCCCTTTGACCTGATGTTTTCCAATCCTCTGGATATATGCCCAGGAGTGGGACTGAAGAATGTTATCAGACACATTTAATAGTTTACCAAATGCCCAGTCCTTCAACATGAAACAACTTAGTAACTTTGGAGTATGTTTACTGCATTCAAGTAAATCCCTCTGCTCTTCAATGTTTCGACCATTCTCTGTTTGGGGATTATGCAAGACTAATGGTAATATTTTAGTGCCCATTAGCTTACCAGACAGACTTCATGAAGATTATAGGATTATGATTTATATAGACTTTTGCCAACTCCTTTAAAGCACTCTCCAGGCAAGTGCCAAATTACACAGATAGAATACTTAAGTAAAGAAATTTTATGTAAAATATGCACCAGTGAGATCAGACTTCTTGACATTACTAAAAAGAACAAGAACTATTACTTTAGAGTTGAAAAAATTCAATGCATAACAAAGAGAAGTTTTTCACTGATAATTTCCATATAATGTAGGATTAGCCAAACAGAAATAATACCTTCAATGAATATTAAAACTTTATTCATATGTACTCACATGTATAATATAGATAACTTATATAAACATATTCTTTTGGATAGGAGGCCATAAAGTATATTTTTCTCCATTCAAGGAAAGAACAAAGTCAACAAATAATGTTATTAAAGATGAATGTAACTTTCAGATAAATAAGAAACTCAATATGAAGCAATTTACTTCAAATGAGAGTAGCTTTCATTTTTTCATATGGGTCTGAAATCTCAGAGGTTTTTTGATGAGAAGCCCTTTAAAATATTGCTCCTTTTTCTAGAATGTTAAATGCTTGGACATGGCCCCAAACAGTCCACATACCTGTAAAGTGAGAACAGGATTCATCATTCACTAGGAATGCAGGAAAATGAGCCGGAGGGAGGGAAAACACATGGAATTTCACATGGCATATCATGAGGCTAAGTTGCTCTCTGTATTCTAACTGAAGGTAAAAGTCCAGAGCTAATAAAACCAAAGGCCTAAAACAATAATAAAAACCATGGAGGCATTTTAAAGCTCCTTCCAATTCTAGTATATTGAATCAATTCAAATGGAGAAGATGGATATTTAATTGGTTAATCCTTGAGTCAAATTTCATTTCTATGCAGGTCAAATTTCACTTCTATGCAGCTCAAATTCTATATGTATAAAGAGAAAGGAAAGAAAAAATGAAAAAGTAAATTTTTATTTAACAGATATTATACATGATTAATGAACTCACTGAAATCAGCATGGCTGCATATTTTCTACATATTTCTTATGTAGAAAATAAGGCAGTTATGCACAAACTCATATATACAAGTGCACATGTTAGTGTCTCTCTCTCTCTCTCTCTCTCTCTCTCTCTCTCTCTGTCTTTCTCCCCCTCTCTTCTTCCCTCCCTTTCCTAGCTGTATGATGAACCTTAAGACTATTTAAACTGTAGCTTTCAGGCAACTGGATTCAAATGCAAACAGTTATTGCCTTAATCTTGAGACACCTATTTTAGTTGTTCATACACATTTTCCTTATTGGTTTGGGGGGCTTTATTACGAAGGATTGAGTTTGGTAGGAATATAAACTTCAGATAAAGCTTTACTGTTATAAACTGCCTTCAGAATATCAATTTCCCAAATCAAGGAAGAAATACAAGTTTACTCTGATGTCTTTCTTCCTGCAAAATGCCATTTATAAAATTTAACTGGCCCTGACAATAATTCGCCATGTCTTTCTGAGTGCAATTAAATGTTAGAGAAAAAAAGCCTCTTTTAAAGAATTGAATTTTAGTTCACTTATTGAAGGAATTTTAAAAGAAAAATGCTGATGTTTTAACCTAAAAAGTTTGCTTGAAATATTTTGTTATATTAAATAAGAAATAACCTACACACTTTTCTTACTCCCCCCTTTATGTATGAATTAGTTTAAGTAGATATTACGTAAAATTTTTAAAGATTCAAATTTTTGCCTATTACTTCTATATTATAAATTGCAGTTTTTTTAAAGCAGTAGAACTATTTTACATTCTTGTTATTACTCATTATAGAATCACTGGTTGCATACTTTTTCTGGGGAACTATAAAGAAGGAAACATTATTCTACCAATCAAGACCAGAAAAAAAGTAGAATAAACCACCGCAATTCTTTCTATCAAACATCTACTTACTGCACTTTTTTGAATTCTACCCCATAATTTTCTATCAAATTAACTCCCTCCCTGCATTTTAAGTAATTGTCCATGCATAGAACACTTTTTTGAGTGACCCGCATGTTTCAAGTGCTAAAATATTCTCTGGGAACACAGAGATTAAAACAAGTTATAAACTTTATCCTCAAAGGGCATCCAGCAGATAGGGAGCATTCAAGAATTCCCAATAACAACGTAATTGGAATGGTGTCCATGGTATAGGCTCACAGTTACAAAATTTTGGAAAAGTACCTCACCTTATTGAATAAAGTTAACAAGGTCTTCAAAGAAAAAGGCAATATTTGAACTGTGTCTTTAATAGCAATTATTATTTAAGAAGGTCGTCAAAGTACGTAAATACATTCCAAATAAAGGAATAGTATCTGAAATGACTCAAAGGTATAAGAGAGCATGCCTAACTCAGGAAACTGAAAGAATTTCTATAAAACTGGATAAGAGTTATCTCTTGAGGTTGTAGCAAGAGATTAAAATGGAAACGCATAAAGCAGACAAATCAAAGTGTTCTTGTAAACACCATCTAAAACTTTGGACTTTTACCTGAACACAAAAAGAAGTTACTGAATGATTTTAAGGAAGTATTAATAAGGTTTACATTTTAGAAAGATCACTCTGGAAGCTATGTGGAGGATAAACTGATAGACAGGGATCAGGGAAGTCAATTAAAAAGCTATTCTAGTATTCTAGATAAGAAGTAAGGCAGGCCTGAGCCAAAGAAATCTAATTGGAATAGGGAGCAACAGACAGGTTTGAAAGATATTTAGAAAACACGGAAGATAGGACTTGGTGACAAACTGGATGACATAAAAGAAAAAAAAGAGTTTAGGATTGCTCCCAAGTTTCTGACTTGCGGGAACTGAGCAGATGTGATACTATTCAGCAAGATAAATACAGGGATCAGAAGTGAAATATTGTGGGTTTGGGCTGAAATTCGCTGAGTACAATTTTTGAATGTTATTAGGTCTCAAACAGTTTGATATAACAAGGTTAAAAATATTGACTAGGAAGCTAAAAATATGGGTCTGGAACTCAAGACACAAACCTGGGTTAGAGATAGAACATAGGTGATAGAAAAAAAGAATTTTTGTGGATGGAATGAATTTTGTGGAAAAGAATTCCACAAAAAGAATTTTGTGGAAGCATATTCAGAATACAATGAGCAAAAGGCCACTATCAAATTACATCTCTATGTATTAAATTTATATTCAAACAATTTCTTGAGAGAAAGGCGGAAAGAGAGAATAATTAACTCAAGCAGTAGTCACATTGATTTTCCTTTGCGGACATCAGAGTTCATTAATATCGTCATTGAAGCTACACAAGAGGGAATAGTTTTAATTTCCACGCATGCTAAGGCTATACCTATGCTCTCCTTCCCAGGTGTTCCATGAAAGATTTTGTTTCTGTCTTTTCATGTATGATTTGAATTACCCACCTGCTATTTTATAGAAACAGAAATAAAGTGGAGTGGTTAAACTTGTTGAAGCTCATCTCACATGAAAGTACTTTGAAAAGTTCATGGAAAGACTCATATTATCTTTTAATTCTATTTTTCCATAAACTTTTTGAACTACTTGTGTGTGAAAATCAGACCTAAAAATTAAATGCAATTGACATTGTTCTCCAGTGATCCTGTGTTAAATTTATCACATTTATCATTATCGTGAGAAAATGAAATGAGTGAATCAGATCAAACACAAGGTGAATATCAGGATGTGTGTTTTAAAGTCCCCAGAGAATATGGCTGGGTTACCTTTGGCTAAAATAGATAACAGCAGCTATGTCACAGCTATGTGCTCACCAGTTCATTTCCTTTTCCTCCTAGGAACAAGCTAATAATCTACATTTCCCAGCTTCTCCTGCAGTTATATGGGCAACACGCTTCAATTTTGGCTAATGCAGTGTAGATAAAAATAAAGTAAGTCACTCCCAAGCTATATTAGTATCCTGTTGCTGCATAAGAAATTGCCACAAGCTTAGCAACTTTAAACACTACAGATTAATTATCTCACAGCTTCTGCAGGTCAGATGTTGGGATATGGCATGACAACATACTCTGTTCGTCATTTCACTTGGGGCTCCAGGATCTCCTGAGTTCATTGGTTGTTGGCAGAATTCATTTCCCTGCATCTATAGGACTGAGAATCCCATTTTCCTACTAGCTGTCTGTCTGCTGGGGATGGCTGTCAGGTCTTTGTTATGTGGCCGCTTCCATCTTCAAGCCAGCAATGGAAAATTCTTTGGACATCACTTCCCTCTCATTTTGAATCTCTGATTTCCAGTCTCTGACCTCTAGACTCAAGTCTGGTAATTAGATCAGGCCCACGTGGATAAAAAATCAACTGTGCTCATGGGTGTGAAATTTCTCATGTTCACAGAGTGTGTACACCAGGGGGCAAGGAATCTTAGGGACCATCTCGGAATTCTGCCTACCACACTGGCTAATCCATAAAATATCCCATGGAGCCTCCCACTCAGTTTCTCTTTCTTGACTTCTGCCAGATGCAGAGATCCAAGGGAGGACTCTGAGGCCTTAAAAGACAGTGCAAGCCCCAGATGGAAAGAGCACAGGTACCTGAATGAGCATAACAACCATCTCCTCATCATCCTCCACTTTCTCACGTTGCCCTGGGAAGTGAGCAAGACATAAATCTTTATTGTGTTAAATTTTTGGAGTTCTTTGTTACAGAAGGTAACCTATTTTGGCTAGCACAGAAATTAGTATCAAATAGTAACGGGATAATATTGTGATGTATTAAGAGATTACTGTTTCCCAGTTTTTCATTTAGTTCTTCCTCTCCCTCATAATTCAGGTAGCACCTCTCCCTTTCTGTGTGTGATAGCCTTGAGCAAAGATCTTGGTTTTGAGCCACCAAATAGATTTTGTAAATCTGCACACAGACATTAGTTTGAAGGTTAATGTGCTTTTGATGTGCAATATGCAGGCTTTATGGAGAAAAAAAAATGTTTCTTTTAGAATTATAGAAAACTGGTTTTTGCATATTAAGAGCAAAGTTGTGAGGTAAGGTCCAGAATACACACTTTGCACCTTGCATCAGAGATTAGTAAAAAATGCATACTAATATATAATAGTTTTATGTGCCTAAAAGGAGAGAAAGTATGACTACTGGAGGAAGGAGTAGGATGAAGAGGAGGTAATGTGACACTGCCTAGCTCCCTGGAAAGTAGAGAGACCCACATTCCAGGAGAACTGAAAGCTACCTAGAGAAGATCCTTGTGTCACAGGTGGTTGAAATGGTGAAAGCGCTACAGCTGACACAGGTGCTCAGTGCATGCACCAGACTCAGTGCTGGAAAAGCACCTGAGAGTTCCAAAGTAGTCTCTAAAGCGAATGGGCTGACAAATCTGTAGGAGCTGAGAGTTAGGACAAGGACCCACAGCACGTGTGTAATTAACCACCAGGGGCTAAGTCTGAGCCAGTGAGAACAGAGGTCAATGCCAAAGGCCAGGCAAGATCAGTGGCATCTCTGGGGAAGCTGGTGGAAAGGGAGGGAGGCTCTCACCTCACTGCATATCACAATGATGTATTAGGTGCTCCCCGCTCCCCATATTACAATTTAGATCACCTTCAGGGAGAAGGGAAGAAAGTGAAGAGAGAACAGAAGTAATTCAGTTTGAATCCGTCACTGTCCACATTGATCGTGGAGGTGACTAGGTTTATGAGCTGGCAGTATTAGACTTTCCAACACGAGCTGAAATAGAGGCCCAAATGGAAGTCGCTATGGAGAAATATGTAAAATTACATCTATGCAGGTAATACATAACGTCTTCCTTACGTCACTTGATGGAATAATTTTTAATGTACAGTTCAATAGCAGCTGATATTAAAAAGGTAAAAAAAAAAAAAAAAAGTGATTTCCCAAATAAAAACCTTCTTAATTTAATGAAGGAAACTTGCTGGGACATACTGACTTTACATCTTTGTGGCTTCTTATTCTTCTGCCTAACTCTTAAATTTCCCCTCAGATTTCATCCTCTGCCACCTTTGTTTCATACTTCAAATATCATCCTAAAGAAATCTCACCCACACCACGTCATATATTGTTGACTACCAAATCTCTAGCTCCAGCTCAGGTCTTGCTCCGGAGCTCCACATCTGCATTTTCAAATCCTCACAGCATGGCTTTGTGGACCAGTTCTTTACCTTGTAGAAAACTCCAAATCGGCATGCATCTCTTGCCTCATCTGCAACTCCTCCTGCTTTTCCTACCTCCACCACTGAAATAAAAAATCTAAACACTGAGATTTCTCTTTCATCTTCTCACCTAGGTTTATATTTGTATGAATTCTACTTCATCAGTTTCTCATTTCTGCCTTTTCATCTCACTCCACACTGCCTTTGCCTAAGAACAGACTTCAATGATTTCTTTGCAGGATTATGGCAGTATCCTTGGAATGGCCTTTCATTACCAGGCTTAGTTATCTTGCTCCCCAAACTCCATACCCACCTCTACTCCAGTTCATTCTGTGCTCTTTACAGACTGATATACCAAAAATGCAGTCAGACCATACCATTTTTCCTCTTTAACTTGTTCAGAGTCTCTCCTTCAGGAAAAACTTTAGGCTACACCCTTCAAGGCCTTTAATTGTCTGCCTCTTGCCTAAATTTGAAACTCTGTCCTCCTCTTCCCAACGTACTAACCTAGAAAGACATCCCTGAATGTATTCTGTTCTTTAAGTCCTCTGTATTTTTTACAGGAAGTACAGTGCCTACATTCTTAAAAACCCTTTCCCTAATAACATTTGTCCAATATATTAACTCCTATTTATCTTTCAAGTTTCACTTCAAGCATTACATCCACCTGAAATTTTCCTCCCCCTCTTTTTTTTTTTTCTTGCTAAAAACCATCATCCAGATGGAAGATTAGAAAAAAAACATATCTCCCACCAAAAAGAACATCTGGTGATTATCTGTTACTTTTCTTTATAGTTCCATGTTGAAATCATCAATTTAGTTTTCTTTTTAGGTAATGATGGATAGAGTTGATAGTATACCTCTCTTACGACATCCTATAATCACTTTTCAAACAAAATTTATTTTTTTAATGTTATTTTTTCCTATCATCCTCATCTTACTTTATTTTTCTTCCCGCCATAGTTACCTCTTTTTTTAGTTATTTCAAATATGTATATCAAATTCAACTTTTATATATGAAAAGTTATAACAACATGTATTGTATGTACAAGTAAATATGTGTGCACCTTTCTGAATATGGGATAATGTTTTAAATACCATTGTTTTTTAATATTTTCATACAGCATTTTTTTGAGTTCTACCTCTGGTGCTATATGTAAATCTAGTTCTCATTTTGAAGTACTGGATGGTATTCATTATATGCATATCCACATTTTAAACTGCTCCATCCTCCCAGTGATGATCCACTAGGTTGCCTTCAATTTCTCTACTCCAAAGAATGATATCAGGAATGTGTTCTCACCTTTTTCCCAGTGCAAGGTTAACTCTGGGATACATTGACTAGAACTGGTAAGTCTTAGAGAATATGCATGCCTTATTTCATGGAGCATTTCCTGATTCCTCTCCACAATGTCTGCTCCAATTTACATTCCCAGCAGCAGTGCACAGGTGTCTTGTACGTATAGGGTAAAAAGTTCTTGTAAGTTTTAGCCATTACAAATAGTTTTGCCCATTTCTTTTGCTTCTGTCTTTTGTATCTCTCATAGGATAGAAATCTTCAATTTTGGTAAAATCACACCCTTCAGTTTTTCTCCTTGGTGTTTGTACTATTTGGAGTCTTGTTTAAGATATTCTTCTGAATTAAAAAAAAATGCATTCCTTTCTTTATTCTGGTGACTCCTGTTATCCAGATGTTCAAAATTCTGCCAATATCCACAATTTTTACTCATTTGTTTTTCTCCCACCCTTCTCTCCTGTCATCCCCAATTAACCCCTTCCTGTGCCTTCTGGGAGATTTCCTCTACCCAATCTCCAGCTCACCAACTTATTTTCCTATAGTATATATTTTGTCATTCAACTCATCCATCGTGCTGTGTTTTTTTTAATATACTAATTTCAGACTTTTTCCCCCAACACCTGCACATTTTCTTTAATATTTCTCTGTTTTGCTTTATGTTTAAATGTTTTCCCTTATCTATTGAATATACTTATAATGTTAAGTTTGAATTTCTGTTATTTCTGTTGCATTAGTTTTGCTTTTTCAGGTAACAATTTTTCCATTAATATTTTTTATTGAATAGTGTTCAAGCTCCTCAGCAACTAGTAACTCATATTCTATTAGACCTATCAATAACTTTGGCTAATTTTTGTTACCAGAGAAGACTTACAAAAACCTGGTCTGTAATTCATGTTCTTCTTGGTTAAGAGAGGTAAATATTGTATTGCATTCTAGACTTTAGTCCTTCAGCCCTGTCCCACTTCTAGGAAACTTCTAGTAAGTCTTCTCCTACCATTGCCTTTATCCTGGACCCTTGCCTTCTGTCCTAATAAGATCATGCAGTGTGGGGCCAGAGTGGATGTGCATGAATGTTCAGGAACTCCCCAGGCTGTGTACACTGATAGAAGACCTCCACACAAGCCAGACTTTTCTTCTCCCCTGCTTGCTGCACTGTGTCTGGCTGACAGTGGGGCTACTTCCACTATGTTACTACTCTACGAAAGTGAAAGCTTAGAGAGAGGAAGGAACACTGATAGGAAATCTACCCTACCCTGTGTCTCCTTTGATGCTCTTAGCCTTCCCTAATTTGCAAACTGCCCTGGTTCCATCAAGTTCCAACCATCTTTGGTCTCTCCAAAGATTTTTTAAATTTTTATTTAGTGTTTTGATAGAGGGCTTCTCAAGGCTTCTACTTTACATACTCCAGGGAGCACAATTCATATTGCATTATATACTCCAGTGAGATATCATTTGCTAAGAATCCACTCACAATGGGAATAGTGCCCACTAGAATTTTGCAATGATAGGCTTGACTCTGAATTCATCAATCTCCCTACTGTCCTGTGGCTGCTTCCAAGAGGAAGACAGGAGCCTCAGGTCACTTACCATATTGTCCAGAAGCAGAAGAAAGCAACAGTTTTTATATATAAAGTTACTTCAAAAAGTTAATGGAAAAATTCATATTATCTATTAATCTATTTTTACACAAACTTTTTAAAATACTTTTATATGACACCCCCCAACTATTGACAGTTCCTTTAGAATGGAGATTATTTCAATCACCTGCCTATACCCATAATACGATTCACTGTCTGGCACATAATAGACACAATAACTCTTTGTTAAATCAATTTGTTAAATGAAATAGGAAGGAAAGAAAAGGCAATTTGCTTGAGAGACCTCAGAGAGAGAGAGAGGGACAGAGACAGAGACAGAGACACTGACACAGAGACTGACAGGATAAAGAAGTAAATATAGACAAAGGGTAAATGGAAAATTTAAGGTGAATAACACTGTTGATAAATTGCACTCTTGGCTTTACAATCATTTAAAGAACCTCATATGTAGTTGTTTTTCTCAAATGTATTCACAGGACATGTGTTTGTTATCAACTGTCAGCCAGTACAAGCAACATCTCATATCATTCTCTATGAAATTGCAAAGATTCAATAAAATCTACAACTTGCCTCATAACTAACTTATCAAAAGGTTGAAAAATAAGACCCAGATTGTCAAAAACCATTGACTTTAGTATCATTATATTCACATATTTTTCCTCAGAATACAATTTAATAAATTCAGGGATGTGCACAACAATAAAATAAACTTACTAAAAATTAAATTTGTGGTTCTTTATTGTATATATCATGAAAATCAAAAGGTTCATCTCATCTATCTGGGATAAATATTCTACATGCTGTAAATATGGCCTCCTGACCATCATGACCCACAATCTGAATCCATAACCATCCAGAGACCATAATTCAGAGAAATATTGGCAGAGCAGACTTCTCATCACAGAAAATCAATATAGTTGTATTTGATATGCACATTTTGATTCTTCAGGTTTATACAGTTGTTCTACTGGACTTCTGATCACTCTTGAAAATGATTTTAAGTAAATATCTATCACAAGTATTTCATTAAGACCCCATCTTGTAGAGACAAAGAAAAGATAATTGTGGGCTGAGTTGAGATCTCAGTCAAATCTTCTTAGCAGAGAGTGAGAGCTTACATACAGGGCAGCCCTCTGGCAGGAATAGAGCCTGCAGGTGAAGACCCAAAGAACCAAATCAAGAGACACAGAACCAGGACACAGAGAAGTAGAAATCAAGAATCCCCCGGCAAGGCTGAGCAAAGGCAACCCTGCATCAGGCAACATGGCCTAGAAGCAGTGAAGAAATGATCCAAGGACTCTGGGCAGAGCCAAGATAGCCCAAAGATACAGGAAATGATGCAAATTTACCACAATTTGGAGATGGCAGGAGCATCCCTGGAGATGCAGACAGGAGCCATGGGCAGCCCTCCCATACCCAAAAGAAGGCAGGAGCATGGCGCAAACACTGCTTCTTTGCAAGTTATTAAACACAGCCACCACCACAGCCACTACCACTGCAAGTAGAGCTCATCACAACGGTAGCAGGCACAGTCACTGTGCAGGCAGCCCACTGACCATTCAATTGCATTGACACATGGAGAGTAAGCAGCAGAGCCCAGAAAAATAGTAAGAAGTCTTTTCACAAAGCCCACTCCAAAGTAATAGAAGAAGCAACTGCTCTACTAGATGAACAAACATCAATGTAGAGATACTAGAAATATGAAAAAAAATAAGAAAAGATGATACCACCAAAGGAACGCAGTAATTCCCAAATACCAGAACGCATACAGCATGAAACCCTTGAAATAACTGAAAGGAATTCTGACCAACAATCTTAATTTAAAACAATGAAATACAAGAAGACTCTGACAACACAGTGAAATTTTTTAAAAATATCCATGATATTAAGGAGGAAACTTACAAAGAGATTAATACTTTAAAAAAAGAATGTAGAAGAAATCCTGGAACTGAAGAATTCATTCAACAAAATGAAAAACACTACTGGGAGCTTAAGCAGCAGTTTAGAGCAAGCAGAAGAAAGAATTTCTGATCTCAAAGATGGTCTTTTCAAAATAATCCAGGTGGACAGAAAAAAAGAGGAAAAAACAATTTTTTTAAATGATGACAGAAAACCTTAAGTGCACAAACATCTGAATCATGGGTGTTACAGAATGGGAGGAGAAAGGAAAGGCATTACAATCCAATTCAACAAAAAAATAACAGAAAACCTCCCAGTTATAAGGAGATACACAGACCTTCATGTCCAGGAGGCTCAAAGATCCCCAGACAGATTCAATCCAAATACACCCTCTCCAAGACAAATTATAGTAAAATTGCCAAAGCTCAAAGACAGAATCCTAAAAACAGCATGAGAAAAGTGCCTAGTTACATGTAAGGGAGCTCCTAAAAGACTAACAGCAGACTTCACAAGAGAAACTCTACAGGCCAGAAGAAAATGGGCTGATATATTCAAAATACTAAAAGAAAAATACTGCCAGCCAAGAATACTATACCCAGCAAGGCTGTCCTTCAGAAATGGGGAAATGGGGAAGAAACAGTGTAAATCCCTGAAAAAAAAAAAAACCTGAGGGAGTTCATCACCATACAACCAGCCCTGCAAAAAATTCTCAAGGGAGTCCTGCATTTGGAATCTGAAAACTAGTAATCACTACCATGAATACACAAGAAAGAACAAAACCCACTGGTCGATAAAAAATGCCAATGGGAAAGAGAAAGAAACTAAATCTTACCACCTCAAAAAACCAACAAATATCAAAGACATACAGTAAAACAGGAAGAAAAAAAAAAGATATTTAAAACTTCCAAAAAAAAATGATAAAATTCCAGCAGTAAGATAATACCTTTCAATAATAACCCTAAGTGTAAATGGATTGAATTCCCCACTCAAAAGATAGACTGACTGATTGAATTAAAAAGCTAGACTCAATTATGCAAATGGACAACAAAAATGAGGAGTACCTATTCTCATATCAGATAAAATAGACTTTAAAATAAAAACAAAAATAGATACAAAGAAGGTCATTATATAATGCAAAATGGATCTATCCAGCAAGTATACATAACAATTATAAATATATATGCACCCAATACTGGAGCACCTGGATATATAAAGCAAACACTATCACACCTAAAGAAAGAGATAGACCCCAATGTGACAAATGTTTGGGGACCTGAACACTCCACTCTCAGCCCTGGATAGATAATCTAGGCAACAAAGAAATACAGGATTTAAACTACACTGTAGACCAATTGGACCAGGCATATATCACAGAATATTTCATCCAACAACTAGAGAATATACATTCTTCTCATTGGCACATGGAACATTCTCCAGAATAAACCACATGTAAAGTCACAAATCAAGTCTCAACAAATTTTTTTTAAAAACGAAATTATTTCAAATATCTTTTCAAACCACAGTGGAGTAAAACTAGAAATCAATAACAAGTGAAACACTCGAAACTACACAACTAAATGGAAATTAAGTAACATGCTTCTGAATGATCTATCAGTCCAAAAAGAAATTAAACAGAAAATCAAAAAATATCTTGAAACTAAAGAAAATAAAGACATATTATACAATAACCTGTGGTATATTACAAAAGCAGTAGTATGACGGAATTTTATTGCAATAAATGCTTACATCAAAAGAAAGATCTCAAATAAACAACTAACACTATACCTCAAAGAATTAGAACAAGAACATTCCAATCCCAAAATTAGTAGGTGGAAAGAAATAATTAAGATCAGAGCAGAACTAAATGAAATAAAGACCTCCCCCCAAATGATACAAAAGATCAACCAAACAAAAAGTTGGTTATTTGAAAAGAAAAACAAAGTAGAAAAACTATTAGCTACAGTAACAAAGAGGAGAGAAGACGCAAATAACAACAACAAAAAAAAATCAGAAATAAAAAAGGAGACAATCATTAGAGACTATTATAACCAACAGTATGCCAACAAATTTGAAAACCTGGAGGAAATGGACAAATTTCTGGATACATACAACGTACCAAGACTGAACCAAGAAGACATAGAAAATCTGAACAGACCAATAAAAAGCAATGAGATTGAAGCAGTAATCATCAGTAACCCAACAATGAGAAGCCTAGGACTGGATTGCTTTACTGCTGAGTTCTCCCAGACCTTTAAAGAGCACTTAATACCAATTCACTTCAAACTATTTCAAAAAACTGAAACAGAGGCAATTCTCCCAAACTCATTTTATGAGGCCAGCATCACCCTGATACTAAAAGCAGACAAAGGTACAGCAGAAAAGAAAACTATAGGCCAATATCTCTGATGAACACAGATGCAGAAATCCTCAACAAAATATTAGGAATCAGAATACCACAATATATCAAAAAAATTATACACCATGACTGTGATTCACCCCAGGAATGCAAGGATGGTTCAATATATGCAAGTCAGCAAATGTGAAACACCACATTGACAAAAGCAGGACAAAAAGCCTATGATTATTTTAATAGATGCAGAAAAAGTGTTTGACAAAATTCAACATCCCATCATGATAAAGACTCTCAGCAAATTAGATATAGAGGGAAAGTATCTCAAAACAATAAAAGCCATACATAACAAACCTACCACCAATATCATCCTGCATAGGGTAAAGCTGAAAAGTTTTCACTTAAGAACAACAACAAGACAGTAATGCCCACTCTCACCACTCCTATTTAGCATAGTGTTGGAAGTATTAGCCAAAGCAATCAGGCAAGAGAAAGAAATAAAGGGCATCCAGATTGGAAAAGACAAAGTTAAACTGTCCCTGTTTGCAAATGACATGATCCTATATAGAGAAAAACCAAAATACTCTACCAAGAAAAACTCTTAATGCTAATAAACGATGTCAGTATGGTTGCAGGATATAAAATCAACATGCAAAAACCAATAGCATTTGTATACTCTAGTAACAAACTAACAGGAAAACAAATCAAGAAAGCAAGCCCATTTACAACAGTCACCAAAAAAATAAAATACCTAGGAATCAATTTAACCAAAGAGTTGAATGATTTTTATAATGAGAACTTCAAATCACTGCTGAAATAAATTAAAGAGGATACAAAAAGATGGAAAGTCCTTCCATGCTCTTGGATTGAAGAATTAACATTGTGAAAATGTCTACACTACCCAAAGCAATCTATAGATTCAATACAATACCCATCAAAATATTAATGACACTCTTCACAGAAATAGAAAAAAGAATCCTAAAATTCATATGGAACAATGAAAGACCCTACTTAGCCAAAGTAACCCTGAGCAAAAAAAAAAAAAAAAAAAAGCCAGAGGCTTAACACTACTCACTTCAAATTATACTACAAAGCTATAGTTACCAAAACAGCATGGTACTGGCATAAAAACAGACACTCAGACCAATGGAACTGATAAGAGAACGCATATATCAACCCACAAACCTACAGCCAACTCATCTTTGATAAAGTCAACAAGAACATACATTGGGGGGAAAAAATAACTAAGTCTTCAATAAATCGTGCTGGAAGAACTAGACATCCATATATAGAAAAATGAAACTAGACCCATACCTCTTGCCATATACCAAAATCAACTCAAAATGGATTACAGACTTAAATGTAAGACTGAAAACTATGAAACTCCTAAAAAGAAAACACAGGGGAAACACTTCAGGAAGTAGGATTAGGCAAAAACATTTTGAATAAAAACCCCAAAGCACAGGCAACAAAATTAAAAATAAACAAATGGGATTATACCAAAAACAAAGCTTCTGTACAGCAAAAGAAACAATAAACAGAATGAAAAGACAGCCTACAAAGTGAGAGAAAATATTTGCAAACTATGTATCCAACAAGGGATTAATATCCAGAATATATAAAGATCCCAAACAACTTAACAGTAAGAAAACATGTAACCTGACTTAAATATGGGTAAAGGAGCTGATTAGTCATTTCTCAAAGGAAGATATACAATTGTCCAATAGACACATGAAAAAATGCTCAATATCACTCACTATCAAGGAAATGCAAATCAAAACTACATTGAGATATCATTTCACCCAGTAAGACTGGCCATTATCAAAAAGACAGAGAATAACAAATGCTGAAAAGGATGCACAGAAAGGGGAACACTCCTACACTGTTGGTGGGACTGTAAATTAGCGCAGCCATTAACGAAAACAGTATGGAAGTTTCTCAAACAACTACAGATAGAATTGCCATATGATCCAGCAATTTTACTGCTGGGTATGTACCCAAAGGAATAGAAATGGTCATGTCGAAGGATTACCTGCACTCCCATGTTTATCACAGCTCTATTTACAATAGCTAAGAGTTGGAACCAACCTAAATGTCCATCAGTGGATGACTGGATAAGAAAAATGTGGTATATATACACAATGAAATACTACTCTGCCATAAGAAAGAATGAAATTCTTCCATTTGCAGCAACATGGATGAACTTAGAGAAAATTATGTTAAGTGAAATAAGCCAGGTCCATAAGTGGGAGTTTAAAAAATGAGTAAATAAATAAGAATGGAAAGGAAGGAAGGAAGGAAGAAAGGAAGAAACGAACAAACAAACAACATCACAATAATTTCTTGAACCTTCAAAAGGAAAGAATGGAACCGAGACCACCAGAGGAGGGAAAGGGAGTGAGAAAGGGGGCTTAGAAGACATTGGTAAAGGGTTGCAAAAAAAGAATACATTGTGTAATAATAAATATAGTAATTGTCCTGATTTGAGCACCACCTTTGGTACACAGGTATTGATATTCAATGCTGTACCCCACAGATACGTACAATCAATTATGTTTCAATTAAAAAAAAAGAAAGAAAATTTACCATAATTTGGAAAACAGATTGATAAATGAGTGAACCTAGAAAGAAATGATAGTCGACATGTTTTGGCTCAGTCCTGACAATTGTCTTCACAAAACAGGTGCCCATGGACATGGCAACGAGAAGCAGGCATTTCTGCCTTAGTGAGTTTACAGCCTAATGATGGTGTGGGACAACAGGGTAGGCAGCAAACAGTTGCCTAGCTGGTTGCAATTATTGGTCCTAGCAGACAGATGGTGACAATGTACCTTTAACCGATGAAGAACTCTAAGGGTGAACACTAGCTGGACTTGAATTCCAGAGAAGAAAACTAAGCCAACATCCCAAACCAATTCTTCATTTGAGGCAAATGAGGATTTCTCTTGGACTTTCCCTGAGGGCTTACTATGTGCATTCTCTTTGGGACTCTCCAAGAGAGCTGTAGTGGGCAGTGTTTCCCAAAGATATTTGATTAAAGAACACTTGGAAGACACATGCTTCACCCAACTAGAAAGCGCTGATGAGCACAGAGTCCTTGTGGAAGCAGTCAAGGTGTCAAAAACCCAAGGTGCACCCTTTAACACCATCTTAAAACATGGAATACCCATGTGCCTGAATAGACATTTCTCAAAGAAAGACACACAAACGGCCAACAGATTGATGTAAAAAAAAAAAAAAAAAAAAAGAATGCTCATCACTAATTGTTAGGAAAACGCAAATTGAAACCACAATAAGGGCCGAGCCCGTGGCACACTCGGGAGCGTGCGGGGCTGGGAGCGCAGAGACGCTCCCGCCGTGGGTTTGGATCCTATATAGGACTGGCCGGTGCACTCACTGGCTGAATGCTGGTCATGAAAAAGACAAAAAAAAAAAAAAAAAAGAAACCACAATAAAACATCACCTCACTCCTGTCAGAATGGCTGTTATCAAAATGACAAGATAAGAGTTGGTGAAGGTGTGGAGAAAAGGGAACATTTAATGCTGTTGGTAGGAATGTAAACTAGTACAGCCATTATGGAAAACTGTATGGTGGTCCTCAAAAACTAAAAATAGAATTACCATTTGATCCAGGAATCCCACTTTTGGGTATTTACCCAAAAGATTTGAGATCAGTTTGTTGAAAAGATGTCTGTACTCCCATGTTCGTTGCAGCATTTTTCACAATAGTCAAGTTATTGAATCAACCTACGTGTCCATTAGCGAATGAATAGGTATAGAAAATGTGGTACATATGAACAATAAAATGCCATTCAGCCCTTAAAAAGAAGGAAATTCTGTCATTTGCAACAATGTGGATGGAATTGGAGAACATTACGCTAAGAGAAATAAGCCAGGCACAGAAAGACAAATACCGCATGTTCTCACTTATGCATGGAATCTAATATGATTGAAGGCACTGAAGCAAGGAGGAAAACAATCATTTCCAGAGACTGGAGGAGGGGTGGGGAAATTGAGAGATGATGTTCAAACGGTACAAAGCCTCAGTCAGATGGAGAAAAAAGTTCTTCCCTTTGAGACATATTGTACAGCGTGGTGAATATAGTAAATAGTAATGTATTGTACATTTCAAAATCACTGAGTAAATTTTAAATGTTCTCACTACAAAAATGATAAGAATTTGAGATGATGGATATGTTAACTAGCTTGATTTAATTATTCCACATTGTGTTCATAACTCCTAACACTCTTTATATACCATAAATATATACAACTATATTTTCTCAATTTGTAATTTTTGAAAAAAATTTTAAAAAAAGATCATCTTGCTTGAGTTGAATCTCATGAAGCATAAGCAGATTTTGGGGGCTCTGGCTCATAGAATACCATAGGTTTTTAACTAAAACCAGATTAGTTTTAGAGGCATAATGTGAAAGTGAACCAGAACACATCCAGGCAAGCTTTCGTTCCAAAACAACCTCAACATAAGAAAGCCTCACGTAGAACATGAGAAAGTATGGCAAATAGCAATGTGCAAAGTTCAAACTGAGAGTTACCAACGGGTATAAAAATGGCTTCACTAGAACTCAAGGAGACAATTTGGGTTATTGCGGTTCAACAGGGAAGTGGAGGAAGAGGAAGTCCGTACAGTTACATCTGCTCTAAATATCCACCACTTTTGAATCAGGGGGAAAAACACATTAAAAGCTACCTGTAGGGAGAAGGAAAAGGTTCTCTAAATTGAAAATTAATTGAGGTTAAGTCATAGGAGACAATGGTTTGAAGGATTTAAAATCTATTTAATTTTACTCTGTTTTATAAGCTATTGGCCACTTCTTCTTAATTACTTTTTAAAATATGTGATATCCCCTCTTTTCTTTGTAAGAAATGAATGCAACCAGACTACCTACATTTTATTCAAAACTTTCAGACAGTTTTAACTTTTTGTTCTTATCTGACAAATGCATTTATTGAAATTGTGGTTTATATTTCAGGTAAATGCAGTACAGAAACATAGGAAAGCAATGTCAGCATTAATCAATTTTCTGTTCTGCTTTAAGTTGGAATAAACATTCCTGAGTGACATGAAGAAACCACACTTTATAAAAGGGAGACAGAATCCAGATAGTTTTTGGTTTTTATCCTCAAATCTTGTCTGATTTTTCCAGCTAAAAATTCTTTCCTTAAACTAAAACAGATATGGGATTCTAGTACATATATTTAAAATCTGACAGCTTTATCAAAACATGATTTCCTTCTTTTCTTCCTTCATTGGGATGGGGTTTCAGGCCAGTTGCCTTCTTTAAATCTGTTTCTTTTCTTTGAGTTAATGACAAATGATTCACATCATATTGCGCTCATAATTTCTTTAAAAGTGAGTGACAATTCACTACATGATATAAGTAATCATTTCAGGGTGTAAAATCCAGTCTGCATTACATAATATTTGTCAGACAATCCTCAGAATAGAGATCTTTTCTTTCCAATCTTTTTCAACTATGACATGAGTGTGTTTGTGTGTGTGTGTGTGTGTGTGTGTGTGTGTGTGTGTGTGTGTGTGTGGATAGATATCATTTTATATTTTTAAGTCTCCTAACTTGTGATAGAAAGTAATAAGCACAATATGGCTAACATACAATATTGCCTTAAAATGAAAGAGGCTATAAAGAAGTTAACTGATTCATCACAATGTAATTCTTATAAACAACTTTACATGAGTTTTTAAGCTCAAGCTGAAAAAAACTTTAAGTAGAAAAGTTTAGGAGCTTAGAAATACATACTCTTGTTGTGTGTGTCTCTGTGTCTATGTTTATGAATTAATTTCTCCAACGATATCATGTTTTAAGTACAAAATTATGAAAGGATTATATTTATGTAAGTTCCTGAATTTGAGATTACTAAGTATTCAATCTAAAGAATGTGAAACAGGAGGGATTATGAAAATACTACACTTGTATGAAATACATAATTTCATGTGATCATTTAATTGATACTGTTTTTTTTTAAATGAATTAAATTATGAGTATAAATTTTCCAAAACAAGTTAAAAAGCAAATAAAATTCAAAAAATGTTTCAGAAAAGTGAAAGAAAAAGTTACTGTCATATCAATGTCTTATTTCTGCTGAATATAAAGGATTAAACAAATAATAGAAAAATACTTAAAGAATCTATGCATCTTTAAAGATAAAAGATACAAAAAATTTTAATTTAAAAGTAATCACCTAATTGTAATAAAAAGCATTATTATAATGATAGTATGCCCACCATTTTTTGTCTTACTTCTTTTCCTTTTTTTAAAAGCTTTTTAGAAATGATTTTTGCTTTAAAAACATTTCAAAATTACGAATATGACAAGAGTGGTACAGTAAACTCCCATACAACCTTTATATAGATTCTCTAATAATTAGCATTATTAATGATTAAATATTCATATTTCATATTCAGTCTAGTGTGATAAGACAGTGCCCAGCACTGTTGGAGGGACTGTGACTTGTGACTCTCCTGTGATACTTAATCAAGGGCTTCAAAAATGATCATACATTTTGACTGATAATTCTAGTTTTACAAATGTTTGATATAATTACAAATGTAGACAAAAAATATTTTATAAAACATTCATACCAACCCTATTTATATTAACAAAACTTTCAACAGGTAGAATACCCAACCACAGAGGAATTTGTTAACTAAATTATGACATGTCTAACTGATAGAATATTATGGGACCTATCCAAATTAAATTTTTGAAAAAAATTTAGTGACAGTAAAATGTTTGCAATGTGCTATCAAGTAAAAAAAGCAAATAAAATATAATCACATTAACTATCAAATGTGTCAAAAAATTCATGATAATATATAGATTAACTTAGCCCCTATAGAATATTTTTCTCATCTCTAAAATGAAGAAAATACTAGTATCTAGTTCACAGACTTACAGTGTGCACTAAGATACTACATGTGAACTAACTGGTTCTAGAACTTGTACATGGTAAATGTTATATAAATGTCAGCTAGTTGTTAGGGGTTAGCTCTTAACATCTGAGATCAGAAACAAACAGCACGGAAATTCTGGTTTTATTCAGAGTTCATTTCTGAATAAAAGTTCAGAAGTCATTTCTTTCTGTGTATGAAAAAAAGCAATGATAACCAACAATTTTAAACATAAAAAAGGGAAATTAAAAAGTTTATCTCCCTGTTTCTAGGTAATGAATGAATTGACATCATCAGGATGGCCAGAACAATCAAACATCAGATAATAACAGTCTATCAGATCTGAAATGAAGTACCAGTTAGCAATCGTGTCCACTGGCCAAAAATAGAGAGTGAAAAGAGCCAGTTATCCATATTTTTAGACTAGTACCAGCCTCTGTGTATTTAGCTCCCTTTGACAGTCACCTAAATGATAGTTTATGGAGTGGGCTCTTTGTCACAAGAGTAGCATCTACTATTTTCAAGCCCATAGAGAAGGGAAATTGTGGCCAAGGCCCTGTCAATGGCTGGTAAATTACTTAAGATAAGGCAAAGCTGAAGAATAGAACCCAAGTTTCTATTGGTCAGAGACAGATGATCTTATCAGTGAACTGATGAGAGAGAGAGAGAGAGAGAAGTAACAAATGAGCTCATGCACATTTGCTAAACACTATGTGGTGGGTTTGATATTTTGCACACATATACGCCTTCTAGCACTTCCTATTTTTTTTTTTTTTTTTTTTTTACCTTTTTGTTTGTTTGTTTACCAAATCTGTTAGGTTGGTATTATGTTGTTTCCTATTTTACATATGTGGAAATTGAGACTCAGTGAGTTTAAATAACTCAGTGTCTCAGCCAGTAAGTGCAGGAGCAAGGATGCAAAAAGGTGCCTTGATTCTTCCAGTTTTCTTTTGACCCTGTCATACTGGAAATGAAGGTCACCTTCACTGGGCTCACAGATTGCAATCTAGCTCCTTAGTTCACATTTCAAAGTCTCCATACATCTAAAAAGCCAAAAGCCCTGCTTCACACGGCTACAGTGCAGTAGGGAGAGACACAGATGTCCGTTCTCTGTTGTGATCCTTCTGTAGCAGTGCACTTTACACAGAGCATTCTTATTCACGTCTATTCTAGGGAAGTATTGCTGAAACTACTTTCTTCTTGGAATGGGTAAACAGGGTCACCACCAATTTTGGAGAATAAAATGAGGTCACAGGGTCAAAAAACAACTCCCCACCAAAAACACATAAATGAAGAAGCTATCTGCAAAGTCACAGCTGTAATGCCAGTCATATGTAATAATTTACAAACATCTCATTTTTTCTTTCATCACTTCATAGTTTTCTTCAAGAATATTGGTGGGAATTGCTTTTCATTTGTTCAACCAAACATTTTAGGATTTTTCTCAAAATGAACAGAAGATGACTTCAAATTTCCACTTCTACAAAGATCACTGTTTGACTTCTGATCAAGACGACAGAATTAAAGGTCCCCAATGTCACCCTCTCCCACAATCAACCAATTTACAAATATTAAAAAGCAGTGACTGCCGAGCTGGCACTGCTAGAACTCACGGGAAGAGGAAGGAGAACTACAGAGTTAATAAAGGCAGGAGAAGCCATGATGAGAGAAAGAAGGGACCATTCTGACCATTTCAAGCCCCAAACACTTCAAGCCTGGCCTTGGTGAGCACATGAAGTAAGAGCTTGCAAAAGTCACTGCTGTGCCTTTCATATGAAGTTACTTGGAGGCTTCAGGGGAGAAGAGGGCTTTAGTGGCCCCCAGGTCAGCAAGAACACTAACAGGGTTCCTGTGGACCCAGATAGGAGCAAGTTATTTTTTTCAAAATAACTGAAAAAAGGAACCACTCAGAGGTCAGCAAGACATCAAAAGGGACCGGCACATGGTCTATCTCATGGGAAATGTTCGGAGTATGGGTGGTGGGGGAGATGGGCCCACCATGGGAGCATTGGGACACAGCATGGACAGCTGATCTGCCCTCCAGTCAGCATAGGCCCACTCAGCGGAGACTGATCAGGCATACAGAACTGCAGCAGACTTGGTCAGGCATATGGAACTGCAGTTTGCTGAAAAGACTCAGGCCCAGACCAGATTTTCCACACAGCCCAGGTGTACCAGACCTCACAAGACCTAGAAGTGCTTTACAAGGTCAACAATTAAAACCTGAGCTGCATAAAAATCCTTCCCCAGAGAATCAGCAGCAAAGCAGCAATTTAGTTCAATGACAGTGCCTAAGTGCTGGTTCCCACAGGAAGTTTCCCCATTTTAGAAGTAACCAAAGGACAACAAATTAGTTCCAGTACAGAGTTTAAGTGGTGGGAACCGTGAATAATCCAACACAGAACTGAAAGAAAAAACAAAAAACTCAAAGATCAGAGACAAAGTTCTGATATTAAGCAGTAAAAGCCTAACACCACCAAAGAACACCTATAAAAACTAGAAGGACCAGAAGTCCCCCACACTCTCAAGCCAGCATTCAGGAAAGCCAAGGGCCTCAGCCACACACCCCAACATCCACATCCAGCCCAGCAATGACCACCAGGCCACCACTGGAAGCACCATGGGCTCCCAAGCTGAGGCGGAGTGGGGGTCTGAGGGCCTCAGCCACACTCCCCTGTCATCTGCATCCAGCCCAGTGACAACCCTGAGCTGCTGCTAGAAGCACCCTGAGCTCCCAAGCCAGGATGGGGAAGCAAGGGCCTCAGCCACACCTTCTCCCACATGCACATCCAGCTCAGAAATGAGCACTGAGCTGCCGCCAGAAGCACCTCAGACAGGACGATGCGGGACCAAGGGCCTCAGCCACAAACCCCTGATGTCCACATCCAGCTTAGCAACGACCACAGAGCAGCTGCTGGAAGTGCCCCAGGCTCCCATGCCTGGGCTGTAGGGGGCCAAAGGCCTCAGCCTCGCCCCCTGATGTCTGCACCCAGCCCAGTGATGACCACCAAGCCACTACCAAAAGTGTCCAGGGCTCCCGGGGGGCGGGGGAGTGCCAAGGGCTTCAGCCATGCCGCCCGAAATCTGCATCCAGCCCAGCCACAAATGAGCGGCCACCAGAAGCCCCATGGGCTCCCCTGCCAGAATAAGAGGGTTGCATGGGCCTTGACCATGCCTCTCTCTCCCTCCTTCCTCCTCCTCCCACCCTGTCCCCTCCTCTTTCCCCTCTCCCCTCCCAACTGCTCCACACAACATTTTAGAATGTGAAAAATAATAATAATAAATACATTTTTTAATTTTTTTTAAAGAAATCACTGTTAAGTACCCTCAACACTGTTACATGCAGTAATATGACACATATAGAACATAGGTTTTTAGCTTTGACTTGAAAAAAATATATTGTGATTGACCCAAATATATTGTGATTGACAGTTTCTAATTGAAAGCAGAATTATGGTATTAGAATTGGAAACAGTATCTAGGAGTTTTCTACACAGTCATTGCATCTTTTAAAAATCTTTTTCAATTTCTCCCTGCCCATTTCAAAATAAAATATACCGTGTTTTCAATGTTCCCTGTTTTGGTAATCTAATTAAGCCCATTAGGGGATAAACCCATAACATTTGAGGTTGAGTTTGCATGAACTTCATGTAGGAATAGTCAAAACACTTTAAGTTTGAGATAAATCCCTATAATAGCAATTTCTTCACATGTATAAAGAATGATATAACTAGCTCTGACCATTGAAATCATCCTTTAAAATCTTATTATCTACTGAAACAATCCCTTTTTCATTCTATTAAAAAATGCTAACTGAAAGTGTATTTTGACAGTATACTGAAACAAGCCAGCATTCTATGCATTAATATTACTAATTTAAAATATAGAAATAAATTAAACATAGACCCAGAGCTGAGATGCCACTCTTTCACAATTAACGTGATGTGGTGAGGAAGCCACTGGAAGGGCATCTGGGCTCTCATCCCCTCACTCTGCCTCATTGTATTATTTTGACCACAATACCTTACGTCTCTAAGCCTAAGTTTCTACACCATTAAAGTAACAGGACTTGAGATTATTTCTAAGGTCTCTTCCAATTTTAGCATTCTAAATAAAAAGATGTCCTAGGCATCTGATGTAAATTCATGTATCACATTTTTAGTTCTCTAAAATATCTAAACTCCATGAAAAGTGCATTTTTTTGTCATTTTCCAACAGAGTATTCATCATGTTCAAATTGAAGAATAGGGTGAATGATTCCAATGTTATTCTAGATAAATGCCTAAAAGAAAGAACGCCAGAAAATTCATTAATCATTGTTATTTCAAGACTGTGTTAATCTTCTAAGAGATCCTACATAATATGTATAATCATAGATATTTTAATATGGTAGGAAATTCATTAACTATTTAATTATCTGATAAAATGTTAAGGGGTAGTCACTTGTTTCAAGCAAGAAACTTCACTCATTTAAATTTGATGAGAAAAAAAGGAAGAAAGATACAACCATCACAATAATGAGTTAAACTTTCAAAAGGAGAGAACAGAACTAAGGTCACCAGTGGTAGGAAAGGGGCAGGGGAGTAAGGAAGGAATTGGTAGAAGGCCACGAAAAACAATTACATTATATAATGTTGAGTATAGTAATTATCCTGATTTGAGCATCATATATTGGAACACAGTTAATGATATTCAACTCTGTACCCCACAGATATGTACACTCAACTTTGTTAGAATTAAAAAAAAAAAAAACACCCTTAAATGATACCATTAGAAATATGGTAGCTCCAGGCATTTCATAGTTATGAATAGAAAAGACAGATGATATTCTGACATTTTTAACTTACGACTTTAATAATTCCAAGGCCAGTTGTGCATTCAAATAATATCTCTTACTGCAGCTTCAAAAGATCTAGGTAATAATGGCAGTGAAAATGTCTGGAAATGAGTTTTCAATAATGATCAGATGCTATTATAACTGGTGAGATTGAATTGAAATAATTGTTGCTAACAGTCAGGACAATAAGACACGCCTCGTATTTATTCAAGGATTGGTTAGCAAGCAAATGCATGAGATGCTTTTAAGAAAACTGAATTTCATGAAAGAATAAACATGTTCCAACTTCTTAACTAAAATAAATAAATGAATGAATGAATGAATGAATAAATTTGGTGGAGACAACGTGAGCATGTGTGGGTGTATTTAGTGGTAGAGATAAATCACCATGTCTATGTTGACAAAGGCAAGAAGTTTCTAGGTCCTCTGGAGTATTAATTACTTAGAAAAATAACTTTTACTTACTTATTTTATAAATAGCTTATCACCAGGAGCCTCCTTAAATTTACCTCTCTTTTGTGTATAAAAACTACATGACTGTAGACTAGAGGTTCCCAATCAGGGGCACTTTTGTCCTCCAAGGGACATTTGACAATGTCTGGAGACATCTGGGGTTGCACAAACTGTGGGTGAAGGGGGAGGCATGCTACTGGCATCTATTGAGTAGAGGCCAAGCAAGGATACTGCTAAATATCCTATAATGCACAGGACAGCCTCCACAGCAAAGAATTCTCTCTCTCCAAATGTCAATAACACCAAGATTGAGAAACCCTGCTGTAAATTCCAAGTGTAAGTTCCCATTTCCTTCTGTATCAGGTCTATCTAAGTTAAAGGATACTTTTCTCTGCTTCCTCTTCTTGAACTTAAAGTTTTTATCCAACAAATATAATTTTTCTTTCTCTTTATTTTTCTGTTGCATTCTATCAGTCTCAAATATATTAAGAATGAAAATCTTTAAAGCGCTAATATGGGGAGCTATTTCTATTATTTGTCAAATATAATAAACATTATTGGGCCTGTTTAGTGACTTGTTTTTCCAAAAAGGCTTGATTTTCTAGTTTACCGCCAATATTTTTCTATGCTTTTGAAAACTCAGTTGAGGAAGCCAGTGCAATCTTCCTTTTTCCACTGTCGTTTTTCAGTGTGTGTGCACTGGGGTGGCTATGGGTCCTCGGAAGGAAAAGTTGAGAGCATTAGGGGTCAAGGAAGACTTGGTGTTGTTGTTTAAAATGTGTTGTACATGCTTATATTTATTTCCAGGTTTGTTTGACATGATTTCTCTTTTTTTCTTAAATTGGACAAATGACTCTTGCTTAGATTTAACTAATTTTTCATTAAGGCTTCCATTTTTTGAAGGAATCCCATATCGGTGTCTGGGTAAACCGTAATGGAGACCTGTTGGTGGCTCTATCATTCTTGCAGGATTGCAGCACCACCTTCAGGGATCCATATGCATACCACTGTCTGACCAACTGTGCTCCTAGCCAGCCAGCACTGATGTGCACATAGTACAAAGGAAGAGCTGACCGGTCTAGAAAACCAAATAAAGCAAAATAACAAAAACTCAAGGAAAACACTTACATTGTATTATGTATCTTTCAGGTGTGAACTTTACTGTGGCCTTTTGGAAAGCAAGTAATTTCTTGATTTCCAACTCCATATGGAAATATTATTTCAAAAATCTAGACTTTTTAACAAGTAACTGTATCTTTAAAATAAGAAAACTGTACCTTTATTTCAAATAGAAATGTATTGAAAGAAATGAGTGACAAATGTTGAATGATACAGAATTTTGAAAAATTAGTATAAATTTGTATACATTGGACTGGTCAGGAATTTTTTTTTAAATAAAACAAATCATTAAACTAATATCAAAATAAAAATTAATTGGAAGATACTTTCATTTTTCTTTTTGTGTTCTCTTAAAAAATAGGTTTATTCAATTGAGGACCTTCTTTCTGTTTTTGGCAAAGCCATAATTTTCTAGGTTTAAAACTTAAACTGCTATTTTTAATAATGACAATTATCAATAAGTTCATGTCCTTGTCCTTGTGTTCCTCTTCGTTACGCATGTGGACTTTACTGGTGGAAACTGTTGTACAGACACATCAGCATCAGATAGACACTGTGAGAACTCTTAAGAGAGTCGAAAGCAGGTTTGAACCTAGACAACAGTGAGCATGTGGAAGATAAGTCTCTTGCTGGGGAGCAGGGGAGGGAGTAAAAGAAGTATAGAAGAAAACATGTAGTTGTTCCGTGAGGAAGAAGTTGACATTCAAAAATCTGCCACTTATCTCCTGTGGAAAGGACATGTAACTCCTGAAGGCCCAGTTTTTATACCAGTCAGTGAGGTAAGCTTTGGTAATCACATCATTAAAATTTGTCTGCCTACCTTGTACCTGCAATCACACTCTTAGATGAAGTAGAAGAGTGTATTACCATAAATGTTTTTCACTAATAGAATGTTCATTGGTTTCTTTGGGTAATTCTATGTAACATGGAATAAAACCAGGCCTTGTCTGTTCTTATCAGTGGAGAAAAAGTAGGAGGAGCAGAAGCAGAATGTATTTTTAGAGTAAAGACCAGCCAGGCAAATTAAATCAGACCATTAAGCTTAATGGAGTTAGAGACCAAGGGGCAATTATCAGTTCAAAATAATGACCTTCAATCCAACATCAAAGGCATGTGTAATAGTACTAAGTCCTTTCTCTCTCTCTCTCTCTCTCTCTCTCTCTCTCTCTCTCTCTCTCTCTCTCTCTCTCTCTCTCTCTCTCTCCCTCCCTCCCTCCCTCGCTTAAGTTGAACCACAAGAAGAAATGAAGGTGTTAAGGGTCAATAATCAACTAAAATGGCCATACTGTACTATTATATAGCTTAAATATGTGTTTTCACTAATAATATTAATTTGTTCTGTTAGGATTAAAATAGTACATCAGAAATTAGCTATATGGAGCCTTCTATGAATCCAGGTAAAATACTTTTCATAAAAGTTGGCCCTGAAGTGGTTTACAACTATTGACAGTCTGATAGAGGCACACTGGCTGTGATAGAATACAACCTATTAGAGATAGTTTTATGAAAATAATTTAAAGAACTGAATGGCTTTCATGGGATGATATCGGCCTCAAAAGTGGTGGGAGAAACTATCCTTTCTCTGTTCCATTGTGCCAAAATAATGTTTATAAGGCAGATTAGGTTGTCCAGTTTAGGAAACTTTAAATTACACTCAGGCAAACAGGATGGAAGAAGGATTATGGCCTCATCGTTGTTTGCAAGATTGAGATCAATCTGTACATGCATTTTTTAAAGTTTATTTTTACATAGCTAAATGTTATTCAAATATAGTGAATAATAAAAACAAACCATTGAATAAAACCAACAATTTTTATCATGTAAAAATTGTTTTAGTAACCTTAAAATCTAGTTTATGTAATGGTGAATTATGACTTGCAATATAGATTTAATGTAGAATACTGGTATAATGCCATTGCTATACAAGCAGAAATGTTTTTCTCTCTTCACTTTAGATAGATTTCAGAGCTAAAATCATGTACTTAATACATATTAAGTGAGATAATATAGCATTCATTTGATATATTTTATTTAAAGCTGTGTAAATCTATAAAATATTTTGGCATGATCCTTTGAGTTACTTATAAATAAATGAACAAATTAAAAGATTCTATGATTTGAAAAAGAAAAATCTCTTTTAGAAAAAGAAATATAAATCAGGAGGAAAATCAACATAACGTAGGTATGTATTTAGTCTTTGCTTGGGATCAAATTGCATTTTTCAAACAATTTCAACAAAACTTACACAGACTAAGATGCCAGGTTGATACGTGACTTTGAATATATTGGAAGTTATACCATAAACTCTGGAACACTGCTTAAAGGAAAAAGAAAATGCTGTTAAATTTTTGATGCTACACATGGGCATGTTTTACTATAATTTAACATCTTAGCTTAAAAAATGCATCTTATGAAAAATAAGTATGTTTCAATCATTTCTCTGGGTCGCTTCTTTAAGACAGATTTTTAAAATCCACAGGCGTGTGTTATTTTACTAAAATATATTCTCTTCAATCCATTTTTCTAAAAATGGATTTTCAAATATCTCTTCTGCAAACATGCTGAGCTATAAATCGCTTTAGATAAAACAGGAACAGGAGGAACTCTTGTTTACTGTGTAACAAAAACATTTTCTGTCAGAGAGAAGATTTTATTTTATTCGTATCAGTCTAAGTAAGAAATAGTTCAAAGACTAAAAGCAGCATGGTTATGCTATGTATTATTAATGGGTTATTTTTGGCAAATCGTTTATCCTCTTTGAGTCCCAGTCTCCCTATCTTAAAACTAGTAATAATAGTAATAGTAACAATAACAACAATACCTACCTTATGGGGTAGTTTTGTATATTAGGTGATGAACACGTTTTAAGGCCTAGCATACTGCCCAACGTGATACTTAATAGAAGTGATCCCTCAGCCCTTTGCATTACATTTAAACCCCAATTCTCATCTACAAATTGTGTGTTTTTGATACATATTTATAAAGACTTTCTCTATATAATATAGATAATAATATTAAAAAGCACATACAAAAGTCCTAATGCATGCCAATGCTACTTTTTCTAACCAATATGTTGGTTAAAATAGGCTATACAATGCTGCAGTAGCGAGCACCAAAATCGTAGCATCTTAGTATATAAAAATATATTTCTCTGTCAATTAGATTAACCATTGGCCTGCTGACTCACGGATAGCTCCCTTCCAAGGGCTGATCCAGCAATGCACACAGCATCCAACTTCTACCATGCAGTCAGGAACACGTGACTTCCAGAATCAAAGTAGAGGGAAAGAGCGTGGAAAGAACTCACACATGCCTTGAAGTACATTGCACTAAAAGTGACACATATCACTTTGTACTCAGAACTGGTGCCATTGTCACAGCCAAACTACAGGGGAGTTTGGGAAATGTAGGATAGCAGAGGAATATTCAGTGATCTCTGCTGTCTCTGCCATGCTAACTATGCAATAAAATCATCAACTAAGATATTTAATGTACATATTTTAACAGTTATGATCCGTTTTATAAATTGGTATTTGATGCTGATTTTAAACCTGTATTTAAAAACATGAGTTTTCCATGTTTTCTACTTGTTTAGAGTATTTTACCTTTCATAACATTTTTATACATATCCAGTTTTACAATATGGGTATACACTAAAATGTCTGTGGCAGTATCAGATTTTGTTTTACTGTCCTATTTTGAAGCCAGCTTTTATCTTTCATAGTAGATAGACACAGCAAAATTAATAATATTTGGACTAAAACTTTTCACAAGCATATTAAAAGTATCTAATAGTCACAGTAAAGTTGTAGTTTATCAAGGAAGGGTCATCATGCATCATTATGTAAACATAGAAACAATATTTTTCTTGGGACAGAGATGAGGCTATTTTGCAAATTAGAATAGTATATTTTTGTAGAAAAATTGTGAGGATAGGTAATTCTGAGTCTTACGTTGTTCATGGTGATTGTTTGGTAATATATTATTCTTGTCAAAAATAAAATGAAAATTTCAAGAAAGCACACATACAGTGTCCCGATAACTAAATTAGAGGTGTGATGGTATGATAATTGCACGGAGATTTAGTATAGTTTCAGACAAAAACTGATCTCCTGTTGTTTATCTATTAAGCGGAATTTGAGAATATGGGCTACTCCAGTTGAAATGCTGTGCAAAGTCTTTCAGAGTTGGTTTGATTAGAGCTAGAGTGTGAGTGCTTTGAACTGACTGCCACCGTGCGAGTATCCATCCTTAATCGAGAAGACACTTCTCACAGAAAAAGCTTGAAACTACTTCTACATGTGTGTAGAACAGTCTCTAGCACAAGAGACTGTGCCTTTAGTTTCGCAGAGGAGCACTTTAAAAAGGGAAAAATTTAGTCAATCAACATTATTTATATTCACAGACAAATATCCAATTTAGCTTACCTTTTTCATTAAAGAAACAGGTCTTTTAAATTGTTTGTCAGTTACTATCACCAATCTTAAATCCAAACCTACTGAAGCCTCTCTCTGCATGTCTAGGCTTCTCTCCTAAGGAAGTAGGACATGCACTAAATGTAATTTTGACTTTAGTGTCATAGGGGAAAGTAAGACACAGGCTTCAATCCCTTACCAGAAAGGATCCCACTTTACTCGAGATGATTGTGACTACTGTTGGAACCCAGAGGATGGTACAAACATTCTTTACTTTTCCCACTCAGAGGCTGCTGGGTTATGCCAAGGTCCCTGCTAATAAGTTCCAAAATGCCCTTCTGATTCCTATCTTCTTCCCCTTCTATTACAACATCTTCCCCTTCCTCCTCCTCCCTTCTTACCCACACACAAGCACACAGTGACCTGGATTCTTAGCTTCCTCTGGGCATCATTGTCACTGAAATGCAGTAACTATATCAGCAAGGTCAAGTTCTGTGCTTGCTCTGGTACATCTTTGCTTTAGAGTGAAATAAATATAAGATAAACCTTTGGCTTCACAAACATGGATCACTTCTTTCAGCATTATTCTGATTCATCTAAGAAAACCACTTGAACACTTTTATGTCCTTTAGATGAAATGATCGAGAGAAATAGGGTAAAGAAGAAAGAAAACCTCCTCCCACTACTTACCAGTGACTTGAGGAATCAAGTAACTTTTCTGGACCCAAGAACTATTGGTCTAGATATGTGGCAGTTAATGTCAACACTTTTCATTTTATCGTCAGATTTAAGGTTCAGTCTTTCTAAGATGCCAAGATGATTAGTGATGATGACTCGGTAAAATTATGCTTCAATTAGAAAAAAATATGAATTTTTCACATTTTTTATTAATAAAGAAGCTGACGCTAAGCCAGTATCTTCTGTTCCCACACTAAAAACTGGCTATTTGAAAGTATTAATTAAAAGGGAGAGATGATCTTTTTTTTCAAAAAGAATTTCACACCAAATCCAAATGAAACAATTTGCTCACTTCGTCCTGCTTCCTGTTCTTCATTTTAATTACTCTTATGTAGGAGTCTGTGTTTACTGCACTCTTAGCAATCACGGAGTAAAAGGAATAGGAAAACAAGTCTGCCATTTTATACTTCAAAGTCAGTAATAACACGCTCAATCTGCTTTCCATGTCTTCCTTGAAAGAATTTAATAAATTACTCAATAATTTTTCCCCAGAGTATTGATCAAAAAGCATGACTTTAATTTTTAGCATTTAACTATTAGCATAGAGGATTTTACTGGGATGTAGATAACTCTTCAAGTGCTGGGGTGGGGGTTGGGGGTGGGGTTAGGGGGTGGGGAGGAGACCACAAGTTGAATAAAGAGCATCTCTGGGTGTATTCATATACTGACTCTCCACTCAGAGGCTCATAGATAATCAACAATGTACAGAATACATTTTTCTGTTGGAAGTTTTAATCAACTGAAGAAAAACAGTTGCCACATGCCTAATCAGTACTTGGAACAGAATTGTGTCAAGTCTACACATGGAGTCTACAAGTTCTAGTTCTTCACATTACTTTGATTTCATTTTTTCACACACACATGCCTGCACACACACACACACACACACACACACACACACACACACACTCATTTAATTTTTAACTTTTCTATAGTCCCAAAAGTCAATGGCAAAGGATTTTTAAACATGAGAAGGCAATAATAATTTTTAAATGCTGATATTGGTTAAAAAAAAATTAACAACAACAACAACAAAACACTGGAGCAGAATAAATAGTCTAGAAATTGTTTCACTTATAGAAAAAGCATATATTATTAAGGATTTGACAAGTTCAGAAGGACAGGATTATTCAATAAATGATGTTGGAAAAATAGCTTATCTTTTTAGGAAAAAATAAATGTAGATCTTCAGCTCAGTGTTGTCAATAAAATATAAATTGACTGAAGAGGGAAATATAAAAAATTACAGAGAAATTGGAAGAAAATAGAAATCAAAAAGTATCAAATGTCAGAAATGGCATGATATCTAAGATTAGAGGAAATGAAAAAAATCTAAATAAAAGATAAACAGCTTTGCATATATACACACAAAACTAAAATATTTAAATGTCAAAAATGTAAGATAAAAAAGAAAAAATACTGAAAATGAATTTCAGAAGGTTTTATAAAAGAAATATATATATTTCATGCAAATACAGAAGAGGAACAACAATACTAGCATAAGTAACTGGATATGCACACAAACATATTGTTCTTTACAAAAGAAAATAATAATAGAAATTATCTAATGACAAGAAAAGAAAAATAGTCTATTTATTAGTATGTGTACTTTTAAGTTATTTGTGAATATATAAACACTGTATAGACAAAGATATCCCTTAATCTAATATAAGCACAGAAAGAAAAGTAGTGGGACATTGTTATTATTAGTCTTTTTAGCTGTTAATGAAGCACAAAGTTTACAGATAAAAGCATCCAATGTTGGTGAGCATGCGTATTTTCAAACACCATTGTTGACAGTTAAAATATCCATTTTGGAAAGAATGCAGCAAACAGTCATGTAACAAGATGTGAAAATGGAGCCCCTTCCTTATCAGTTCTGGTTGGAGTCCCACAAAAATAGGTGGTAAGTGACCCTCTATTCTACAGTGAAGTGTTCGACCACCTGTAGGAGTTGCAAAGAAAGAGTCCATCTCCTGGATACATATAAACAAAAGCTAGTAATTTAATTAAAGAAGTGGGAAGACGATACAAAGGATTTATTTGGATAAGTATAGAGGTGCTGTGGTTCCATGGAGTGCTTTTTTCTTGCCTCAAGAGTAGTGAAAAGTGATTTAAAGAAGCAACTCAGAAAGTTTGGTGTGATTTTTCTGAGTTAGGAGGCGATGGAAGTTGAAAGAATAGCCTCATGGAAGGACTTCGGATAAGCTGAGATAACGGAAAGACTGTGACTGAAGGGTCTTGTGACAACACTATAGACGGATTCTCTCACTGAGAGAGTGAGAGGAGTACGTGTAAGGAACGTGATGGGAAACTGTTGGAAAACTTGGTGCAGAGAAGTGATGTAATCTGATTTACATTTTTAAAAGCTTACTCAGGCTGAGGTGTAGACCAATGATAATAGTAATTGTGATGGTTAATTTTATGTGTCAGCTGGACTGGGCCATGGGACACCAGACATTTGGTCAAACTCTTCTGGGTGTGTCTGTGAAGGTATTTCTGGATGAGATTAACATTTGAATCAATACTGAGTAGAGCAGATAGTCCTCCTGATAGTCCTCCTTCAGGTAATTGAAGGCCTAAGAGGGAACTCCTGCTGCCTGAATGCTGATCTGAAACATCAGTCTTTTCCTGCCTTCAAACTTGAACTGAAAAATCAGCTCTTCTTGGGTCTCTAGCCTGCTAGCCTTTAGACTGGAATCTACATCATAGGGTCTCCCAGTTCTCAGGTCTTAAGACCTAAATGATGCTATCAGCTCTCCTGTGTCTTCAATTTGCAAACTCCAGAATTTGAAATTTCTGATCCTCTGTAACTATGTGAACCAATTTCTTACAATCTACCCCCCACACACACACACTCCCCATTAGTTCTGTTTCTCTAAAGAATCTAACAGTAATAATATCAATTACTAGCACTGAGTGTTTCTAGTACAAGGTACTATCTAAATGATTTCCGTTTAGATATATCAATCTATGTAATCCCCACAAGAACTCCAATAATAGTTTTTATTATGGTCATCATTTTAGACATAAGGAAACTGACTAAACAAGTTAGAGATCAGGTCCAAAATTTTCATCTATGTAGTCTACTTACAACACTCAATCCTTACTGCCTACTCCACACTCCACAGTGACTCAAAAAACTGACATGGTTGAGGACAATAATGGAATCAGGGAGACCATTATAGAAATCTTCCCAGTCAGACAAGAGATGATGGTGACCCTTAGGACTAAGCTTAGAACAGATTCTAATCATATACTGAAGGTGTGAAATTGTGTGTGTGTGTGTGTGTGTGTGTGTGTGTGTGCACATTTATATATGTGGGGGTCCTTAAATAAAAAGGCATCTTCAAAAAAGTTCATGGAAAAATGGAATTAAAAGATCATATGCATTTCTTCCAAGAACTTTTTTGAAGACCCCTCGTGTGTGTGTGTGTGAGCGTGTGTGCACGTGCATGTATATATATTTCATTTTAAATTATATGCACGTTGCTTTGTTTATGTGGTTATGTGCATTTTACTGACAGGGTCTATAGTTTCCAAACTCTCAAAGAGGCTGTGTCCTCACAAAAGTTTAAGAGCACAGGTTTAAAGGGTTCCTAGCGAAGTCACTAGGGTACAATAGAGACGCGTGAATTCCGTGTGAGCCAAAGAACTATCTGGTGATGTTCCACAGAGGAACCTTGATTACTGGGAATAAAAATTGCTGCCAGCTTCTGGGACAGAGCAGATATTGAATGTGGTGGCATTTATCAAGACAGGAAAACAGGGAGAGGAAAAGGTTTGGAGAAGGATAGGAGTATCGGGATGAAGAATTAGTAGTTCTGCTTTGAACAGTCTAAGTTTGAAAAGCCTTTTTGCTTCTAAGCACAGAGCTTAAGTGGTTTCATATAACAGCCTGGAGTTCAAGGGAGAGTTTAGTGCTGTAGATACAGGGTTATCCACTTATGGATCACATGTAAATCCATGAGACTAGGAAGGGTGTAGAAATAAAGAAAAGAAGGCAGTTCAGAACCAAGTCATCTCGATATATGAAGCTTTGAAATAGGAGGCAAAAATAGCAAAGGATACTGAAAAGGTGAAAATCAGGAAATGGTGGAATGTCAAAAGCCGAGGGAAGAAAGCATCTCAAGGAGAGAGAGTTCAACTGTGGGAAATGCTGCCGAGGGTGCAAGTGAGATGCAGCATGAGAAGTGACAGCTGGCAAGATGGAGGCTGAGAGGGAGCAGGACAGGCTGCCCCAGAGTGACTGGGGGAAAGCCCCAGAGAAGTCGGGGAAGAGCACTTTGAGGTTAGGAAAAGCAGACAAGTGAAAACGGTTTAGTTAAGCAAGCGTAGAAATAATTATATTACGTATGTTACTGGTATTATTTAATGAAAATTCAAATCCCCTCTCGTTAAAGATCTTAAAATTTTGCGGCAGTGGAAACAATGTGTAGGAACAATGCGTGTGTGCACCAGCGTGTGTGTGCGTGCATGTGTGTGTATAATCCTCTTTGGGTTCTACACTCTCCATCTGTTCAGTGTCTCTGAAACCACCAGAGGCCTAGTGATCTACCAGGAGGCCTCACAGGACTCAGCATGTGGTCATACTTGTGGCATGATTTATTACAGCAAAAAGAGGCAGCTTTTTCTTTTTAAAGGCTGAGGACGGTTTCAAGATGGCGGCGGCTGCGGCGGCTGGCGCGGAGTAGCTGAGGTGGAAAAGGTGGCCACTGGGCCTCAGGCAGCCGGGAAACTTGTGGACCTTTCTCTGGCCATCTCTTAAGGGAGGACTGCTGCTGCTGGCCGGTCGTGGGGGCTCAGCGCCACTTTGCCCCCGGCAGGAGAGGCTGCCTCATTTACAGGCAACAGCTTTGAAGTGTGGAGCAGGAAAAGAACTGATTCTTAGCTGCAAAAGCGAGTCTTGAAACAGGGAACACGGCGCCAGGGCTGCTGTGGATGCAGCCAGGATCCCGGAGGCTGGGGCCGCACTGAAGGCGGCCAGCTGCCCTATCCAGGATTCGAGGTTTCAGGCCGGCATTAAAGAAGACTCCTGGGAGCGCCCGAGCGGCGCCGCGACTGAACAGCCCGAGGCGGCAGCGCCGAGAACACGGAAGGCAACAAACCAGAGACAGAGCGAGCGCCCGACCTGGCACAGCACTGTGAGTGATCCCTGGCAAAGCTCTGTTCGGGGGGTGGATGCCCACGCGGCTCCCCGCCTGCACCACCAGGCCACTCATTGCCCCGGTGCTGCCTCCATTTTCCCAGGTGCGGGCAGCTCCGCCCTGCTCGGCCATCACTGAGCCCTCCCACTTGCTTGGCCTGGCGCGGGGCTTTCCGGACCCTGCGGGCCGACCTCCTCTCCCACTCCCTCCACGGTTCTCTGGCAGGGCTGGGGGTGTGGGGCGTCCCGACCAGTTTTGGGAGGGCTAGGAAGTACGGGCGGGCCGACTGTCACTCCACCACACCCTGGACTCCGGCCCCGGTAAACTTCCTGTTACTGGGAGGCAGATACCATCTCTGCGACCACCAGTTTGGAAAAAAGCCTAACGAATTTCTGGTTGGGAATAGTGTGGTAGGAGAGTGCCCAGGTCTGCTTGAACCTGCCGGAGAGCAGGCTGCAGGCGGGCACTAGATTCGGTTTATACCGGGGGGATACAAAGGTGAACAAGACCCGAGAAAGATCTACACAGTGCTACAAAGGCACCCAGAGAGACTGGTCGTCTGTGCCTAGCAGAAACCTGGTAGACTTCCTGGGCGAGGCGGTGCTGAGCAGGGTCTTGAAGGCCCAGCTGATAGACGAGGGGTGCAGAAGACACGCCCCAACCCAGCACAGTGTGCACAGAGGGGGGAGACGTGCGGCCAGGGAGGCGGAGACTCGACAGAAACCACACACCTGGTGGGGTCGCCACTGCACGATCTAACAGCCTGGGCCAGAGCACACTGAACGGGGAGAAGTCCTGTACAGAAAGTGAAAGCTCAACAGAGATCACACACCCTGTGGTACGTGATCCACCAGCCCAGCAGAGTCCAAGCTGACCAGAAAGGTGGATCCCCGGAGAAGCCCAAGACCCGAGGCAACCACACACACAAGACACTAGAGGCCAACTGAGCAGTCACGGCGGGAGCCATACCAAATTGGCAACCACAGCAACATCCTAGTTAGTCATTAGTCTCAAACCGGTGGACTGTGAAACCCCCTGCCACAATGAATAAACACCAAAAAAAAGACACCAGAAATACAAAAAATCAAGAAAGTACACCACCAAAAGTTAATAAATCTCATACTCTAGATCCTATAGAACAAGAAGCCCTTGAAATAACTGATAAGGAATTTCGAGTGATAATTCTAAGGAAACTGAATGAGATACAAGAAAACTCAGCTAGACATCATGATGAAATGAGGAAAAGTATACAGGATCTGAAAGAGGAAATATACAAGGAAATCAATGTCCTGAAAAAAAATGTAGCAGAACTTGCTGAACTGAAGAAGTTATTCAGCGAAATAAAAAACACAACGGAGAGTTTAACCAGCAGGCTTGTCGAAGTTGAAGAGAGAACCTCTGAACTTGAAGATGGGCTGTTTGAAATAACACAAGCAGACAAAAAGAAAGAAAAAAGAATCAAGGACATGGAAGAAAATCTGAGAGAGATATCAGACAACCTCAAGCGCTCAAATATCCGAGTCATGGGTATTCCAGAAGGGGAGGAAAATGGAGATTCCATTGAAAACATATTCAACAAAATAGTGGCAGAAAACTTCCCAGGTATAGGAAAAATCACAGATCTTCAGATCCAGGAAGCTCAACGATCTCCAAACGTATTCAACCCAAAAAGGCCTTCTCCAAGACATGTCATAGTCAAATTGGCAAAACTCAGAGACAAAGAGAGAATCTTAAAAGCTGCAAGAGAGAAGCGTCAAATCACCTATAAGGGAGCCCCAATCAGGTTAACATCAGACTTCTCATCACAAACCCTAAAAGCTAGAAAGGAATGGGATGATATTTTCAAAATACTAAAAGACAAAGATTGCCAGCCAAGAATACTCTACCCTGCAAGGCTATCCTTCCGAAATGAGGGGCAAATAGTATATTTCTCAGACAAACAAAAACTGCGGGAGTTCACTACCACAAGACCACCCTTACAAGAAATCCTCAAGGGAGTACTGGGTTTGGTTCCTGAAAAATAACTACCACTGCCATAAAAACCTAAGAAAAATCTAAACCCGCTAGTACAATAAAAATGGCATTCATGAAGAGAAAACAAGCTAACAAAAACACTATCTACAACCTAAGGAACCAACAAACAAAGAAACCAAACAGTAAATCAGAAAGCAAGGAACAAAAGACACCTAAGACAACCAAACAACCAATAAAATGCTAAGAATAAATCAACACCTTTCAATAACAACTCTTAATGTTAAAGGCTTAAATTCCCCAATTAAAAGACACAGACTGGCTGACTGGATCAAAAAGCAGGACCCAACTATATGCTGCCTACAAGAGACCCACCTCACCCATAAAGATTCACACAGACTAAGAGTAAAAGGATGGAAAAAGATTTACCATGCAAACAGAAAAGAAAAACGAGCTGGAGTGGCTATTCTTATATCTGACAAAATAGACTTTAAACTAAAAACCATAAAAAGAGACAATGAGGGACACTACTTAATGATAAAAGGACTGATCCATCAAGAAGACATAACAATCATAAATATGTACGCACCCAATGTTGGAGCAGCCAGATTTATAAAACAAACTCTATTAGACCTAAAGAAGGAAATAGACACTAATACCATAATAGCAGGGGACCTGAACACTCCACTGTCAATATTAGACAGATCATCTAGGCAAAGAATCAGTAGAGAAACACAAGATCTAAACAAGACTCTAGACCAATTGGAATTGGCAGATATCTACAGAACATTCCACCCAACAACCTCAGAATATTCATTCTTCTCATCAGCACATGGATCATTCTCCAAGATAGATCACATATTAGGTCACAAATCAAGTCTCAATAAATTCAAAAAAATTGGAATTATCCCATGTATCTTCTCAGACCACAATGGATTAAAACTAGAAATTAATAACAAACAAAACTCTGGAAACTATACAAACACATGGAAATTAAACAGCATTCTACTTAATGACATATGGGTCCAAGAAGAAATCAAGCAGGAAATCAAAAAGTTTATTGAAACTAATGAAAACAATGATACATCATACCAAAACCTGTGGGATACTGCAAAAGCAGTATTGAGGGGAAAATTTATTGCATTAAATGCTCACTTCAGAAGAATGGAAAGATGGCAAGTGAACAACCTAACACTTCACCTTAAAGAACTAGAAAAACAAGAACAATCCAATCCTAAAGTTAGCAGACGGAAAGAAATCATTAAGATCAGAGCAGAACTGAATGAAATTGAAAACCAAAAAACAATTCAAAAGATCAACGAATCAAAAAGTTGGTTTTTTGAAAAGATAAATAAAATTGACAAACCATTAGCATGGCTAACAAAAAAAAGAAGAGAGAAGACTCAAATAACAAAAATTAGAAATGAAAAAGGCGATATTACAACTGATTCATCTGAAATACAAGCAATCATTCGAGACTACTATAAACAACTATACGCCAACAAATTTGAAAATCTGGAGGAAATGGATAAATTTCTGGACACACACAAGCTCCCAAAACTGAACCGTGAAGACGTAGAAAATTTGAACAGACCAATAACAATAAAGGAGATTGAAGCTGTTATCAGAAGGCTCCCAACAAAGAAAAGCCCAGGACCAGATGGATTCACAGCAGAATTTTACCAAACATTCAAAGAGGAATTGACACCGATTCTTTACAAACTATTCCAAAAGATTGAAACGGACGCAAATCTCCCAAACTCATTCTATGAAGCAAACATCATCCTGATACCAAAACCAGGTAAAGATATAACCAAAAAAGAAAACTACAGGCCGATATCCTTGATGAATATAGATGCAAAAATCCTCACTAAAATACTAGCAAACAGAATACAGCAACACATACGAAAAATTATTCATCACGATCAAGTGGGATTCATCCCAGGGATGCAAGGTTGGTTCAACATATGCAAATCAATAAATGTGATACACCATATTAATAAACTCAAACACAAGGACCATATGATCATCTCTATAGATGCTGAAAAAGCATTTGATAAAGTTCAGCACTCATTCATGACAAAGACCCTCTATAAGTTAGGTATAGAGGGAAAGTATCTCAACATAATTAAAGCCATATATGCCAAACCCACTGCCAATATCATCCTGAATGGGGAAAAGCTGAAAGCTTTTCCTTTAAGAACAGGAACTAGACAAGGATGCCCACTCTCACCACTCCTATTCAACATAGTGTTGGAAGTACTAGCCAGAGCAATCAGAGAAGAGAAGGAAATAAAGGGCATCCAGATTGGAAAAGATGAAGTCAAACTGTCCCTGTTTGCAGATGACATGATCCTATATATCGAACAGCCTAAAACCTCTACAAAAAAACTGTTGGAATTGATAAATGATTTCAGCACAGTAGCAGGATACAAAATCAACACACAAAAATCAGTAGCATTTCTTTTCTCCAATAGTGAACATGCAGAAGGAGAAATCAAGAAAGCCTGCCCATTTACAATAGCCACCAAAAAAATAAAATACTTAGGAATTGAGTTAACCAAGGAGGTGAAAAATCTCTATAATGAGAACTACAAACCACTGCTGAGAGAAATTAGAGAGGATACAAGAAGATGGAAAGATATCCCATGCTCTTGGATTGGAAGAATCAACATAGTGAAAATGTCCATACTACCCAAAGTGATATACAAATTCAATGCAATCCCCATCAAAATTCCAAAGACATTTTTCTCAGAAATGGAAAAAACTATTCAGACATTTATATGGAACAATAAAAGACCACGAATAGCCAAAGCAATGCTCAGCAAAAAAAATAAAGCTGGAGGCATAACACTACCTGACTTTAAGCTATACTACAAAGCTATAATAACCAAAACAGTATGGTACTGGCATAAAAACAGACACACTGACCAATGGAATAGAATAGAGAATCCAGAAATCAACCCTCACACTTACTGCCATCTGATCTTTGACAAAGGCACCAAGCCTATTCACTGGGGAAGGGACTGCCTCTTCAGCAAGTGGTGCTGGGATAACTGGATATCGTTATGCAGGAGAATGAAACTAGATCCATACCTCTCACCATATACTAAAATCAACTCAAAATGGATTAAGGATTTAAATATACACCCTGAGACAATAAAACTTCTTAAAGAAAACATAGGGGAAACACTTCAGGAAATAGGACTGGGCACAGACTTCATGAATACGACCCCAAAAGCACGGGCAACCAAAGGAAAAATAAACAAATGGGATTATATCAAACTAAAAAGCTTCTGCACAGCAAAAGAAACAATTAAAAGAGTTAAAAGACAACCAACAGAGTGGGAGAAAATATTTGCAAAATATACATCTGACAAAGGATTAATATCCAGAATATATAAGGAACTCAAACAACTTTACAAGAAGAAAACAAGCAACCCAATTAAAAAATGGGCAAAAGAGCTAAGTAGGCATTTCTCTAAGGAAGATATCCAAATGGCCAACAGACATATGAAAAAATGCTCAACATCACTCAGCATCCGGGAAATGCAAATCAAAACCACATTGAGATACCATCTAACCCCAGTTAGGATGGCTAAAATCCAAAAGACTATGAACGATAAATGCTGGCGAGGCTGCGGAGAAAAAGGATCTCTCATACATTGTTGGTGGGACTGCAAAATGGTGCAGCCTCTATGGAAAATGGTATGGAGGTTCCTTAAACAATTGCAAATAGATCTACCATACGACCCAGCCATCCCATTGTTGGGAATATACCCAGAGGAATGGAAATCATCAAGTCGAAGGTATACCTGTTCCCCAATGTTCATCGCAGCACTCTTTACAATAGCCAAGAGTTGGAACCAGCCCAAATGCCCGTCATCAGATGAGTGGATACGGAAAATGTGGTACATCTACACAATGGAATACTACTCAGCTATAAAAACGAATGAAATACTGCCATTTGCAACAACATGGATGGACCTCGAGAGAATTATATTAAGTGAAACAAGTCAGGCACAGAAAGAGAAATACCACATGTTCTCACTTATTGGTGGGAGCTAAAAATTAATATATAAATTCACACACACACATACACACATACACACACAAACGGGGGGGGGGTAAGAAGATATAACAACCACAATTATTTGAAGTTGATACAACAAACAAACAGGAAGGACATGGTTGGGCGGGAGGGGGGGAGGGAGAAGGGAGGGAGGTTTTGGTGATGGGGAGCATTAATCAGCTACAATGTATATCGACAAAATAAAATTAAAAAAAAAAAAAAAAAAAAAGAGGCAAAGCAGTGTCAGCAAAGGGAAAACGTACACAGGACGAACTCCAGAGGAACCCAGGCACATTTCCCATAGTCCCCTCCCTGTGGAGTCACACAGGACATGCTTCATTACTCCAGAGCTGAATTGTGACAGGACGTGAAATATTGTTGACCAGGGAAGCTCACTGGAAACTCAGTGCCCAAGGTTTTTATTGGGAGCTGGTCACATAGGCATCTTCCCCCTAGCACATAGCAAAATTCCACAATCCAGAAGAAAAGCAGATGTTCAACATAATCCACATTGTTTGCTTAAAAAAAAAAAAAAAAGTTCTGGCATGGTGAGCCCCTCTTTATCAGTTAGGGAATGGTGGGAATCCTCCCAAAATCTAGGTTCCCAAACATAAAATCTAAATTCCCAAACATTGGCTAAGGGCCAAGCTTGCAAGCAGACCTTCCTAAGGACAGCAGTCTCACGCCTGCTGTGTTAACTCTTTTCTGCCCAGCATCCAAAGTTGATTAGCTGCTTCTCTCTGTCTTAACATTTTAAGCATTTTTCTGGCTTCAGTGCACACCCATCTGAACGGCTGAGCAAGGAGAAAGGTAGTGAGCAGGCATTACGTGGTTTCAGCCGGTAAGTACATCAAGTGCAGTCTGGCAGCAGCTAACCAGATGCAGACAGTGTGAGGGCAGAGCCATGGCTGTAGCTTCCAGGAGAGCTGGAAGGGAATGAAAGGACCTAAAATAAATACAATATCAAACAATAACATCGTTTTACAGGAAGGATTAACAGGCCATTCCAGCCCCTACCTTCTATCTGGCATTCTAATTATTATATCTAGATACTAGTGTTTTCCAATTGTTGGAAATAATGTCAGCCACACCCAGAGCACGGAAGGTCAAAAGCATCAGGGTTAAGATGTCATCCACACAAAGAGACTTGCCCAGCTCAAGAACGACATCTGCTCTCTGGTAGTCCATTCTAGTTTTCTATTGCTACATAACAAAAGACCCCACAACTTAGTGGATTAAAGCAACATTTATTTCACTTATAATTTTTGTGAGTCAGAAATTTGAGCAGGACTTGCTGAATGACTCTTGTGCTCCATGTGGTATTCATGAGCATCACTTGGTTGTATTCAGCTGATACGGGGCTGGTCTGGAGGGTCAAGATGTCTTTATTCACATTTCTGGCATCTCAGTGGAGATGACTAGAAAGACAGGCTTAGCCAAGAATGCCATCTGAAACACCTGCACATGATCTCTCTAGGGTGGTGTTCTCAGGATAGTTTGACTTCTTAAATACAGACCCAAGATGCCAGAGAGAATGTTCCAAGACCAAGATGGAAGCTTCACGGCTTCCTCTGACATAGCCACAGAAGTTACAGAACATTATTTCTGATGCATTCTATTGGTCAAAAAAGAAAAAAAAAAAAATCACTAAACCCAGCTCAGATTCAAGTAGAGGGCACTGACTACACTTCTTGATCGGAAGAGTAGCAGAAAAAAATTGCAGCCATGTTTAATCTATCACATTCACTATTTCCAAATTTCTTCTCAGTGATGGTGAGCTACGGTTTCTTCCTGCCATGTTTTTATTTTGCATTACATTTATAAGAAGGTAGGCACTATTTTTCAAAAGAAGGATATACTCCAGCTCTCTAAGGAGTTGCTAGACAGCTTTAATTTGTTTTGCTTCACACCCATAAAACATTCACTGATATTTATTTTGAAAATCAAAGACCTCTAAGAACTCCTCTTGGATCTATACATGAGTAATAACAATAAATTTATCTGACACATAAATAATGAAGTAAGAGGTAGCTGGGTTGTATATAAATGAAATGGGGAATTATTTTCTTTTAACATTAGAGCTCACAGTCTACAGTTTAATTTATTGCAGGGTAATATGATAGGACAGGCAAAACATGATTCCTGTAAGGGAAATGACAGTGGCAAAAACATTTGAGGAAGATGTTTAAGGTGATTCAAAATGTGAAAGCATGCTCAGCAGTCGTAATAAATATGTACAAGCACACAGCCATAGGTGGTAGGTTGAATTTTTATTTGATGATTGAGACATTCATTTATATACATTTATTTGTATGCATTCATTAAACATCTTTTATATATTAAAAGTCACAATTTTTTTCTTCTTAATAATTCTAACTTTAATATATACTCTGTAAACCATTGACAGGATACAATGAGAACTAGCTTGTAACTCGAAAGGACTAAGGGCAAAATGAAGTAAAGAGCATTCTCTTACAGTATCATTTACAAATGAGCAGGTTATCTACAAAGAGGCTTATTATATAAAAGATATCACAACACGTACATTTGAGTTTTAAGCCAATCTAATTTGCTTTACATGGGTACCACTTTAATAATTACTTTTAATAATTGCTGAGTCATGGTTATTAAGGATGGGTTGCATTTCTCAATGCAAATGTACCCCCTAGGGTTTATTTGAAAATTCACAGGGGGAAAAGAGCCATTTGCCTTCTTCATTGAAACTTGCCTCTTCTCTTTTCCTTCTGGAATAAAACTGCAAAATGAAGGCAGTTGTGCTCATACTTAAAGTGCAGCCCTGGACTTGAACCTTCTCATTTTCCACTCTCAGCCAGCATTCAGATGGGTCTTACCCTGATTTTTATTTCAGGTGTGGTACGTGCTATCCTATGTGACAAAGGAATTCTGTCTGTGATGGGAGTTTTAATTTCCAAGCTGAACTTTAACAGCTGCCATAGAAAATGTCTTTCTCTTAGACTCCTAATCACCAGGAAGGCTGCTTGGCAGTTACTTTACTATCTATGAAGATTCATTAAAAAGTCAATAAAGAGATCAACTCTGTTGATCTGACTTCATCTTTTCTGGACCCACAAAACATGACCATGAGAACCTCATTTGCACCACCTTGCTCCAGAGCCACCTCAGGGCTAAGGTGTCAGGTGGCCTATGGGATCCATCCCCAGGGCCTCCACTAATCAGAGCCAGGTCTGTACCCCAGTCCCTGAGCCCAGTGTTATGTGGCTGGAGTCAAGTGCTATGACTGCCAGAGGCACCTGCCACTGTCATAAAGTGACCCCACCTGATAGCCTTCAGCCTTAAACCTTCAGTAATGTCTTTATATAAATCTGCATAGAATGAAATGAAGACATAGAAAAGGAAAAAAGCAGCTTTTAAACTTGACTTTTTGTTTAGATTTTTATATTTTAAAAACCGTTTCTGTCCACACACCTTTCCTCTAATTGGGATTTAATGACCAATTAATGAGGGCTGTGACCTTTTTCTGTGAAATCAACCAGCTTCTGAGAAATGTGTACTAACTTTTTAGGGGAGATATCAATCCTCGGTTGTTTTGTTCTGTGGGCTGAAATCTACAGTGAAGACTCGTGGTCTTTTGTCGGTATGCTAGAGATCAGAGATGCCACATTTAGCAAAATAAAAACAAAACAGGATGCCAAATTAAATTTAAATTTTTGGTAAAAAAAATTTTTTTAGTATAAGCATGTACTATGAAATACTTGAGATATATTTATACTAAAAAATTATTTGTTGTTTATTTAAAATTTAAATTTAACCACACATACTGTATTTTATCTGGTAATGCTCATTTGATATGTCTTTAGATATGTGTTGCATATCTACAATCCAACTTAGAAATTGTTTTTGAAACAAATAAAAGAAAAACATCCAAATGGAGGAAACATGTTAAATAAAGATGAGAGTTGCCATATGACAGAAATCCTTATAAATACGCTAAAATACATCATATTGTTTTGATTATTCTTTATCACTCGATCAATAACTACAGTTTTGGTTGGAATGTAAATGGTAGATCAGTAGCCTGAGTATTTTACAACATGGTCAAAAGATGACTCTTTTTCGCAAGAAATGAGTCTTTGTTGCATGAAAAATGTTCTGTTTTACTGATATCACTGTTTATTACAAATTAACAAAAGGATGCTTAGCAAATGAGGCAGGTGATAGTGAAGCAGAAGGATCCATGAGTGGTTGGGCACTATTTTTTTTACAGGTCAGTGATGAGAAAAGTCAGATTGAGCATTTATCCAACATTTCAGTATTTCTGTATTTCACTATTGTCACAAAATGCTAAAAAGAGATCAGTCCTAAACAACAACTCCGGTATCTATAATACTTTACATTAAAATGCATGTTTTACTTCTTATTATGAATGGTTAACTGAACCAATAACAGGCTTCTGTATGTTTTATATATTATACATGTACGTGTGTGTGTGTACATATGTATCTGTGTACATACATATAGGTGGATATATGTGTGTGTATGTGTATATATAGGTGTATACATATTTATATATATGTACACACACACATGCCCTTTTGAATATATTACTTAAGCAAAGGCCATTCACACTATCGGAATAGGTTTATTAAAAAGAAGAGAGATTAAACAAATTAATAGTATTAATAACAGTATAAAAAAACATTAACCTATGTAAAAGAATGTACCACCATAGAAGCAATCATTTGAAACAATAACAACAACAAAACTATTCTTAGTCTTCAGAGGTCTGTTATAACATTAAGTGAATTTGCATTCTTCTTATGGAATTAAATTTAAAAATTCAGTTTTATTTTGAGAATATTCTGTAATTCTAACTTTATAAACTCACCTGGCATTTGCTGTAACTAGAATGAATTAATGAAATTTTGATTTTGTGTGTATGTGTGTGTGTTTGTGAGATGCCCTTGCCCATTTATAAATTGCAAAGGTTATTGTATTCCCATCTGTATGTTCGACTGAAAGAACTTGTGTACCAGTTATGTTTTCATTGTATAAACAGTGAAGTTGATTATCTTTGCTTTTTAGCTAGTAACTTTAATTTACTTTAATATACCTCTTTGCCTTTAAAAGGTTCCATTGACATTTCTGCTACTCTCACCTTATAGTCGTGAGTCAACAAGCTATTTCATATGAAAAGGAACACTTTAGGTAAGTAGATGTTGCCTTGAGTATTGTGGTTTTAGAAAAATTACAATTAAAGCAATGGAGGTGGGGTATGAGAAGAGGGGATATTTAATTAAGTGATAACTTATTTTGTTGAAATCCCAAAACCCCATTAGAGATTTCCACAAAATTTAACACTCCTAATGATTCTAACTTTTTATGCTGAGGAGAAAAGGTCCTACTTAGGTATTTGACAGCAGAGCCTTGAAAGGTCATTTGTCAGCAGGGTCACTAAGCTGTACAACTTGTTAGGAAACTTTGGTACTGCTTAGCCACACATTAGTGCCATCTTAAATCCCATGGGCAGCTAGCAAGAGCAATTAGGCAAATTCTGGTTTAGCTGAGATTGACCCTTTTCAATATTTTGAAATATGCCTAAGTGCCTGTCAAAGTAAATCAATCAACTCTGTATTTAAAGATAAGAAGAGATGCTACTGGCAAAGATTCCGACCTCCTCAGGAGAACTGAGGTTTAAGGCCAACTCACCCTCCTAATAGGCTTTGCCAGGAGAAAGGTTACTTGAAGGAGGTGGCAGACTGATGTTGAAAAGACAGCTACAGGACTACACATTATACACATCTCTGCATTTACCCTACTATGTGTATCCTCTTATGTCCATTTAAGTTATAGATCACAAAGTATGCTAATGCCCTTTTCACCACTGAGCTATTTATAGCTCCTTCATATGTTTCAATGTATTTTATCTTAAAACTTAAAATCACAATTAGGTTGCAAAGTTTGATCTCTGAAAGTGAGTAATTTCCTCTTTATTTTAATATTGCTTTCATGCATGTATACATACAATGTACACACACACATGAATGCATGCATGTATGGTCAGATTTTTGTAGCATTTCTCAAATAAAGAGATAATCAGAGGTTTTTAGCATTTCTCTGATTCTTTAAGAAGCCAATTTTAATTTTCAGGTAAAATTTGAAAATATATAATTAAGAATGTATGAACTTGAGATAATTTGTACCCTATGAAGTTGTTAGTTCTTAGGTCATATTCCTAAGTCTCCACAAACTCAATTTCTTAATTTTTTAAAAAAGAACTAACAAATTTGTTTCTATTATTGATTTATTTGTTCAACAAATATTTACTGAAGGCCTACATGTTGCAGCCACAATCCACAAAAATCTATAAAATTTATAACAAGGCTGAACAAGAGAGAATGGTTCTTGACCTCCTGGAATTTAAAATCTAGTAAGTCAGTCTCAGTAAGTATTAGTGGATTGATCCTGAATACTTCAAGACAGAAGTACAGCTTTTCCCTTTGGGTGACTCACTCTAGTTTAAAAGAGACTTTCTTTTATACTAGTATATTAAAAGAACTCTAAGCTATAAATTTATAACAAATGCTACCTTATTTTTAGGGAGCCAGGTCACTGATGACTAAAAAGAGAATTCAATTGAAATAATTCCAGAAAATGAGTATGCACATAGATACATACACACATACACATATGCACGGTTAAATAAAAACACTACAGTGGTTAAGATGGTCAATGTTAAATTGCCTCAAGCCACCTGTATAAATTTTTTATAACAAAGAATCATGTGGACTTTTTGTTGAAAAAATTATAACCTGGGCAACCTCCTAGATATTCTGACTTAGTAGCTTTAGCTTACATGTGCATCCCGGCAATACCATTAATCATCAGTCTAATCTGATTGAGATGTTCCATGGATGATACTTTGAGAAATATTGCCTTAAATTGTAGGAATTAACAAATTAAAACCAGGCTCTATTTCTGTCCATAAGGACTTACCTGCTAAGGAACTCTCATAAAAAAAAAATCTAAAAGACTTTAAAAGTTAAAAAAACAGACAAACAGACAAACAAAAAACCTGAATATATGTGAAAAACATGAGACTTACTAACTAGATGTAGTTTCAGATGTTTCGAACAGAAGTGGAAGACCGTGATCCTTAAGAAGAGGGAAGCAAATGAGATGAGCCCTGTGATTGCTCAAAAGGATGTAACCTTCAGATCTTAGAACAGATAAGGGAAAGTCAAACCTCCCTGAAGGAGAACACAGAAACTGGACTTTGGGGAAACTTAAGTGGCTAGAAATTGTGGGACACAGTAAGAGAGGACAGGAAGTTGGACAGAGAAAAAAAGGATTATGGATATATAGAGAAAAGCACCTCTAGTCTTTGGCTGAGTGCATGTGGGATGAAACTTACTAAGACTGGGAGAAAAACACCATGAATCAGGCTGGATAATTCTCCAAGTTCACAGAGGTCTGAAAATATTTCACATTCCCACCAGTCAGAATGGAGAAATCTCACAATATACTCATGGAATATAGAGTAGACTCAGAGAAGGGTATTAGCCCAGTAACGGGCTAAGAGAGCCCAATACTAAAATCTGCTTTGAATCAGCCCTAACAAAACTTCAAAGAGAACTTGGAAAGGATTAACTTAGTCCCAACAAAAGCTCAACTAAATGCTAAACAAACTTAAGCGCTCTTTAAATGCATAGAATAGAATTCAGTAACTGATAACATGAAATTTATTAGGTAGGACATTCAGGCAAATATTCCAAAGCAAGTAAAGAATCAGGAAAATATGACCTATGGGAAGTATAAATGTCGATAAATAGAAAAAGACCTAGAGAATTTTCAAGATGGCGGCGGCTGCGGCGGCTGGCGCGGAGTAGCTGAGGTGGAAAAGGTGGCCACTGGGCCTCAGCAGCCGGGAAATTTGTGGACCTTCCTCTTGCCATCTCTTAAGGGAGGACCGCTGCTGCTGGCCGGTCATGGGGGGTGACCGCCACTTTACCCCCGGCAGGAGAGGCTGCCTCATTTACAGGCAACAGCTTGGAAGTGTGGAGCAGGAAAAGAACTGTTTCTTAGCTGCAAAAGCGAGTCTCGAAACAGGGAACATGGCGCCAGGGCTGCTGTGGATGCAGACAGGATCCCGGAGGCCAGGGCCGCGCTGAAGGCGGCCAGCTGCCCTATTCAGGATTCGAGGTTTCAGGCCAGCATTAATGAAGATTCCTGGGAGTGCCCGAGCCGCGCTGCGACTGAACAGCCCGAGGTGGCAGCGGCCGAGAACTGGGAAGGCAACAAACCAGAGACAGAGTGAGCGCCCGACCTGGCACAGCACTGTGAGTGACCCCTGGCACAGCTCTGTTCGAGGGGTGGATGCCCACCCAGCTCCCGCCTGCACCACCAGGCCACTCACCGCCCCGGTGCTTCCTCCATTTTCCCAGGTGCAGGCAGCCCTGCCCAGCTTGGCCATCACTGAGCCCTCCCACTTGCTTGGCCTGGCACGGGGCTTTCCGGAGCCTGCGGACCGGCCTCCCCTCCCACTCCCTCCGTGGTTCTCTGGCGGGGCTGGTGGCGGGGGGTGTCCCCGGCCAGTGTCGGGAGGGCAAGGAAGTACGGGCGGGCCGACTGTCACTCCACCACACCCTGGACTCCGGCCCCAGGTAAACTCCCTGTTACTGGGAGGCAGTTACCATCTCTGCAGCCACCAGTTCGGAAAAAAGCCTAACGAATTTCTGGTTGGGAATAGTGTGGTAGGAGAGTTCCCAGGCCCGCTTGAACCTGCCGGAGACCAGGCTGCAGGTGGGCGCTAGATTCGGCTTATACTGGGGGTATACAAAGGTGAACAAGACCCGAGAAAGATCTACATAGTGCTACAAAGGCACCCAGAGAGACTGGTGGTCTGTGCCTAGCAGAAACCTGGTAGACTTCCTGGGCGAGGCAGTGCCGAGCAGGGTCTTGAAGGCCCAGCTGATAGACGAGGGGTGCAGAAGACACGCCCCAGCCCAGCACAGTGCGCACAGAGTGGGGAGACGTGCGGCCAGGGAGGCGGAGACTCAACAGAAACCACACACCCGGTGGGGTCGCCACTGCACGATCTAACAGCCTGGGCCAGAGCACACAGAACAGGGAGAAGTCCTGCACAGGAAGTGAAAGCTCAACAGAGATCACACACCCTGGGGTACGTGATCCACCAGCCCAGCAGAGTCCAAGCTGACCAGAAAGGTGGCTCCCTGGAGAAGCCCAAGACCCGAGGCAACCACACACACAAGGCACTAGAGGCCAACTGAGTAGTCACAGAGGGAGCCATACCAAATTGGCAACCACAGCAACATCCTAGTTAGTCATTAGTCTCAAACCGGTGGACTGTGAAACCCCCTGCCACAATGAATAAACACCAAAAAAAAGATACCAGAAATACAAAAAATCAAGAAAGTACACCACCAAAAGTTAATAAATCTCAAACTCTAGATCCTATAGAACAAGAAGCCCTTGAAATAACTGACAAGGAATTTCGAGTGATAATTCTAAGGAAACTGAATGAGATACAAGAAAACTCAGCTAGACATCATGATGAAATGAGGAAAAGTATACAGGATCTGAAAGAGGAAATGTAGAAGGAAATCAATGTCCTGAAAAAAAATGTAGCAGAACTTGCTGAACTGAAGAAGTTATTCAACGAAATAAAAAACACAACGGAGAGTTTAACCAGCAGGCTTGTCGAAGTTGAAGAGAGAACCTCTGAACTTGAAGATGGGCTGTTTGAAATAACACAAGCAGACAAAAAGAAAGAAAAAAGAATCAAGGACATTGAAGAAAATCTGAGAGAGATATCAGACAACCTTAAGCGATCAAATATCCGAGTCATGGGTATTCCAGAAGGGGAGGAAAATGGAGAAAAAAGCT